>NW_008652353.1:41689-61927 GCF_000695815.1 Acanthisitta chloris
GCTGAAAATCCACATTCATTGTGTTGGCTGTGGTTTTGTTGCATAAACAGACACTAAACACTTCTAAAATACAAAGCACAGATATAAAGTAAGGTGTGATAGCAACATAGGACAGACATGAGAAAGATACACAGACACGACATACTTAAACTTTAATACAAATTGTCTGGAGGAAAAGAATAATTTACTCCATTTCCTTCTTTCTAATCAGCTTGTGCCATATACGTGTTTTCCTCTGAATTTTTCAATGTCGTGCATATTTTCAGTGGAATGTCCTATTTGCATATTTCTTCCTTCAAACATTTTTCAGACTTGCCATTAGCACACCGCTGAAAGCAATTCTGTTGTTCCTTTTCCTAGAAAGTCTGCCAAGAATCCCAAAGACATATTTTATCTGTAACTACAGCATGTACCCAGAAAGTTGATATCACTATAACAGTATTAAATTCTTCATGGACTGCATTTTCAAAATGCTCTTTAACCCTGCACCCTTGAGACTGATTCTCAGAATAGCTGAACAGCTCCCACCCAAGTCTAATATTCTTCAGAGCGGCCTAAAAACCAGCCTGTCATGATTATGTCCAAATTTCATTGCATACTTGTTTCAATCTGTATTCAGAGGAAAAAAATCGAGAAAAATCGAGGCCAACATTTCAGACATTCAACAGTGTCTCAACAAACCAGACTTGCTACAGAATAAAGAATTATAGCCCTTCTGTAAGTACAACAATTATTTTGCCTGCGTATAAATTAACAATTTTTTTTGAACAACAGATTTTCTTCTTAATCCTGCTTCCTGTGAGCCAAAAGACTTTTTTCCCACTGAACTTAGTTGCACTATAACCCAGATATTAACATGTTTTCAAACAGTTACGGTAGTCTGGTGAGTAAGGCTTAGTTCAACGTCCTTCATACTCTAACAATAGTTCTGAATCTGGAAGTACCAACACTAGTCTAATACTAAATGGAAGCTTTGTATTAGTTTACTAATATTAAACAGAGGTTTATTTGCAAACTGCTTGTGTAATTAGGACTACTGTACTAAACAGCAAACATATGTATAACCAGAGAAACTTCTTGACCAAAACACATTACAGTTCCAGCAGACAAGACAAAGAAGATGTGACAAACATTAAAGAAAACCAACATTACTTGCCCAAAACCAGTTAAGTGGCAATCTGAAAATAACTTGAGGCCATCTGAGTAACAAGACTATGAGGAAGCACCCCCAAAAAAGATCATGAGTTAAAACCCTATCAGGGAATAACTGCCACTATTCCTTGAACATTTCAAGAAAATGAAGATTTCAACAGGTAGCTAAAATATTGCCATATTAAAAATAAAATCATTTCTCTTCATAGAAATTAAGGCCATCAGAACATGAGCATTTTTTAAAAGCATGTCTCTTAAACACCTTAGTTTCAAGCAAAACTGATACTTTTCTATAAGCAATTTTACTACACTATTTCCAAATTATCAGATATCAATATTTAAAAACAAAATACTACAACCTTTTAAAGTTCTTAAATCTAGTTAAAAACCCCAGAATAAATCAGAAGATTTATAAAAATATGTAAGACCACCATTATTTTTAATGTTTCTTTTCAGCTGTCATTTAAAAAAATGGAATAGCAAGTTGGTTTTGATTTCTTTTCCATTGTTTTTATAATTTTTATATGTATTAATTTATTCAAGTCTCAATTTGGGAGCAGCAAGTTTTTATTGTTTGTTTTATTTAAATATTAAAATCAACTAACCAACAGCTGTTATACCAACAGTTATCTTTGTTGTCGGTGCTGTATCATATGCAGGAAAGGTCCCACAGATAGATAACTCCTGGATTTCAGACAACTTTATCTACATACTCAGCCCTCCACCATATTCTGCCATTCTGGAAGACACCAGAAAGGCTTAAGATGACAAAGACCATGAACTCAAAGAACTGATGACACTGAGAAGGAGAGACTTAAAAACACACCTCCTGCCTGTATCTTGAGTTAGGCAGCAAACACCCTCATCCTTTGCTACCAGAAGCTGCAAGCTAATCTGTATCACTGGTTTCAAAAAAACTTGCATTAATGCAGTCGTCTAAAGCTCACAGAGGTTGTAAAGCAACAAAATCAGAATGGAAAAGCAGCAATCAATATACTACTAGGAAGCAATAAAACTTCAGATTAACAAGGCCCATGAGCACTTTCTCATTCAAAGAGGCTCAATGCCTACAGAAGTTGTTTCCCTAAACCTAGAGACATCATGAATGCATTTCTCACCCCAAACTGCACATGTCCAAACACTGTTCTCAACCAGCTGCCATCCCTTCACCCTACTAATAACACTGCACCTTCTCAGGGTTGCTTGAAATCAAAACAGTGATTGGCATCAACACACACATTTCTCCTACATGTTCTGAAAATGGACTCGTTCCCACTCCCTGGCCAATCCATCCTGAGACCAATGCTGTTTTTCCCTTGGAGAAGTATGAGGTATCAAGCTCATTCACAGACAGGTCTACATTCAAGTTCAAAGACAACTGATTATTAAAATTTCAGTCCTGTAGGTCATTAATTACAGATTATGTCTCTAGCTCTAGAGTAGGCCCAGAACTTTTGTGATTATGGTCATGAAGGAGTGGGGGGTTTTATCCCTTCTAGATTAATAAAAAAAGCCAAAAAAACCAAATCCAAAACCATTGAGGAGAACAAAACCACTATTTAGGGGTTCAAGAAACCATCTGATAATTAATTCCTCCAACAGTTTGATCTTGTTTGACAAAATACTGAGAAATTATTTAATTGCAATGCCAGAGATGCATCACAGCAGAAGGTGCAGAGAAGACTATAAGGCTGTAAAAAGCTGTGAGAGGCATCTAAATTTTAAATAAATAAATATTACTTTTCTTTTTAAATAAAAACTGATTAACTATAAGAACAAAATTATATAAAAAAAGAAGAGTCTTCTATGTCTTCTGAAGTTTCCAAGACTAAAACCTGAAAGAAAGTGTAATGCCCCTTCTTCTGCATCTGTGGAGCTTATAAAAAGTAGTCTGTGGTCAGGTTCCAGCAGGTGTGTTGTGTGAGTCCCCAGCCAGGTGAACTGGATGAGGGCAACAATGACAGCCTAGAACCAGCCAGATGAAAATACACATTCCTACATGTGGTATTTGCTCTCTTCCCACATTCAAGAAGGGTAATGGAAAGACCCCATGAAGAGTGAAGTCCTAATTGGATCAAACAGTTGATCTCCACCTCTCACATGTAAAAAATCCTCACCCTACTACCTAAAGGTTTCCACATTATTCAGGTATGTTCCTAAGTAGTACAAGGAAACAGTTGTTTCCTAGGAAAATGTTCTTTTTGACAAAGCCTCACTTTCCACAGGAAGACAAATACTGTAATCAGACAAGTGTAACGTGAGAGAAATACACAAAATAATCCCTAATTGCTCTGCAGAGCTTGTGCAAGTTGTCAAGGAAATAAATACAACAGATACGTTAGAATGACACTGCTAATCTGACAGTTTAGGTCAATAAAGTAAACCACTATATTGGCAGCATTTGTCATTTCAAGAAACTAAAGATATTAAAAAGTACTCAAATGAATGGATACACAGGAATTGGCACATGCTTTAATAAAGCCTTAACAGTTTTGATTTGTGCCCTTTGTGTAAGCCTTTGTGACCAGCTATCCTGCCTTGCTGCAGCCCTAAGAAGAAGCCCTACAAAGTCACGATACTCTCTAAACATCTCTAATAGCAATATCATACAGTACTGCACTCCTCTCTAGGATTTAAGAGCTCATTGGAAACATGAAGTATGCCAGTGATCATCTCAATGTTAAGAAAGTATTTCAGATTTGACAAGATAAACCATTCAGCCCTCGTTTAAAAATTATCCACCACAAAATATATTGAAGAGTTCTGTTAAGCAATTTCCTTATGTCGATGATAGAGGAACATCATTAACATCAAACTACTCAGCCCTCATGAGACCACAACTGGAGTACTGTGTCCAGTTCTGGGCTTCTCAGTACAAGAGGGACATGGAGCTCCTTGAGCAGGTCCAGCAGAAGGCAACAAAGATGATTGAGAGCCTAAAGCATCTCTCTTACAAGGAAATGCTGAGGGAGCTGGGTCTGTTCAGCTTCAAGAACTGATGACTGAGAGGAGACCTCATTAATGTCAGTAATTATCTGAAGTCGGGGTACCAAGTAGATGGAGCCAGGCTCTTCTTAGTGGTGCAAATCAATAAAACAAGAGGTCAGAGGCAGAAACCAACACACAGGAAGTTTCACCGAATATGAGGAAGAACTTCTTTACTGTGTGAGTCACTGCACACTGGAACGGGTTGCCCAAAGAGGTCATGGATCACTGCAGATATTCAAGAACCCTCTGGATGCAGTCCTGTGACATGTGCTCTAGGATGGCCCTGCTTGAGCAAAGAGGCTGGACCAGATGCTAGAGGGAAGGGTCATAAACTGAGACAGGGGAGATTAAGATTAGATGTTAGGAAAAGATTTTTCCCTGTTAGGGTGGTCAGGCACTGGAATAGATTACCCAGGGAGGTGGGGCGGTCACCATACCTCGAAGTGTTTAAGAGGTGTCTGGATCTGATGCTGGAGGATATGGTTTAGGGTTTAGGTGTTACAGCAGAATGGCAGGCTAGTGGTTGGACTCGATGATCTTAGAGGTCTCCTCCAACCTTGATGCTTCTATTATTCTATGACCCACTGTGGTCCCTTCCAACCTGACTGATTCTGTGATTCTGTTGTTAGTGAGACATGAGCTGAAGATGAAGCTCAACAACCATTCTACTACCACCAACCATTTACTACCAAGTAAACTGGGTTGCACTCCCACACCTTTCAACACACAGTAGATGTCTGGCTACTTGAGGTTCTATGTATCAAAATCAGACTCTGAACATACTATGACACCTTGCACTCAGTAGATAAAACCTTCTAACAAAGAGGACTGATGTTCCATAACTGACTGCATGAATATTCAATTTTAAATATAATGACAACATTGCTTAGTTTTTTAAAAAAACAACCAAGCAACAAAACCAATCTCAGACAATGGTAAAACAGTAATAAGCCCATCATCAGGATAAGGGAATGCAGGCGTAGAACCTAAAGAGAATCACAGCAGTTTTGTGGCTTTGGTATGTTGCATGCTCTTTGGAGGAGTGAAAGAACCTTTTCATTTAAATAGCACATCAGGGCTGAAAACCCTTTTTGACATAAATTTCTCTTAGATGCTTGTCCTGAAATGCTACAGTTCTTATTAATTACTTAAATAAATAAATACAGTAGATCAGGTCATAACTTCACTGCAATTCTGAAAAAACAACACATGAGAAAGAGCATATGAATAGTAGGATTTTTACCCTGAAACCTTTCACAGACACTAACCTATTTTAATTTACATAGTAAAAAAGCTGATGTGAACCCAAGTGCAGAATTAGAAGTGAACAGAGGGAGAAGGAGAGTCAAACATTCACAGCTCAAGTTTTGATACTGACTTCTTTTTGTGCCAGAAATTTATGCAGCAACACCTCCAAAATGCTTGTCTGAATATATGCATCTTCTACTCACAACATTGGCAAAAGAAAGTATGATCTACAACAAATGTTACTATAAATAAAACTAATAAAACTCACTGTGTGAGGAAAAGTACAGTACCAAAGAGAAGAAAACATTTCTAACCTAAGTACTGAAAGTGAATACAAATTGTTAAGACAGGACAGATGGTTAAATTAACCAGTAAGACATAACAGGCCATATGGCAGTACCAGCTAATGCACACCTTGGGTATGTTAGCTTGTGCCCCTAGCATACCAAAGATCTGCATTCACTAGAACCAGAACACAGTTTATAGTGAATTCTTCTTAACTGGGTTTAGATTTTTCTTAAACACAGGATTCTCACCTGCTTAGATTTCACATACACACAAACACAAAATCTATCAATTTATTGTTTCCCCAAATATTGAAATTAAAGATGAACTAATGAAAGCTCAGGACTAAAACTTATCTCTGTCTTTACACTCTTTTTCCATTCTCACTACACCATTCTCTCTGTGACTTGGCACTATTTGAACAAATAAAGAAGGAAACAATGCCATCACTGAATTGACTTATTACATATGATGTCTTTCAACTTAGGTCAAACTCTGGATGTCTGTAAAAAAAACATGGACATGCTATTTTGGCATCCTCAGTCCACACTATAGGAGATCACCACAAAACAAATATGTGCTGTAACATTCAAGCCCTCAGAACTGCAAGAAGAGACTTGCCTCACCTGTCAGTATCTTAGACTGCTTTTCCTCAGGTTTTCTACTTAAAAGCTTAAAGTGTGACATAATGCATGATCTGGAGTGTTTCTTGTGAACTATCACTGCAGTGTCAGACCTATTAGCAGTGTCACTGTCAGGATACTGTCACCTTCAGCTCACACTGTGGAATTCCCCAGACATAATTTGTCCATTAACCAGATTAAGTATCTTAGGAAGGTCTCCTCAAAACAGATTGGCTTTTGCTGCTTTAGAGACATGGCAAAAACCAATGTCTGACCTAGGGCTAGCACTTTTCCTGTCAGTGCTTAAAGTAAAGGGAGAAAAGGGGAAAAAAACCATTACACTGTTAAAAAGTGTAATAAATAGTCCCAAAACAAGCTTTAAAAATCATCTGATAAAGCTTACTATGTCTCTTATAAGAAGTATCTGGATAATCTTTATCCCAGTTAAACTGTTTTTTAACCAGATATTGAAATTAATTACACTCCTAAGCATATTTAGTGAGAAAATAAAGCTAAGAATATTTCTTAAGTTGTCTGTTTCTATGCACGCAATGTGACTTTACTGCAAAGTATTGTTTCAGTTATTGTAATTCTACAAATCTAGGGAAAACACCATAAATTTGTGCTTCCTTACAAACATTTTCTTCTTCCTGTTATTTACTGTCCTCATTCTGCTGAAAAGCACTCACCTGCTTAAAACATTTTATCAAGAATAAATTGTTAGTGGAAGAAGGGAAGTGTGACTGGGAGCAAAGAGATAAAAGGCAAAGATAGCCAGGAAGAAACAGCCGATTAAATGTGACAGACAAGTTCAGGGAGATAATTCCCATTTCATTTCTGATCTAGGGAACTGTCACTGAAGAACGAAAGAAAAACAAAAACTCCCCCAAACCAACCACGACCACAGAGCAACAACTTGCCTTCAGCAAGGCAGGAAATGATAGATTTGATTTTTTTTAACCTACTCACTGAACAATCAGATTGGGTGCTGCTTTGGCTTTTGGGTTTTTATTTCTTCACTCCCTTCTCTTAAGCTCTGCCTCTTCCATGCCCCTCAACCCTGACAATTTTACATAAATAGGAAAAGAAGTCCTAGGCGTGAATGAGAGCAGATACTGCTATCCAGTGATACAAATCACCGTTTCTAACTTTCCTGCTCGCAAACCACTTAGATTGAGGGCTGAGTGCCTCAGCAATAGGATGATGTTACCTAGCAACGCTGCCAAGCAGCCGCACATATGCTGCTTGGATAGTTCACCACAGCTTCACGACAATTGAAAACAGTACCAAGCCTCTGGAGCAGAAGAGATCTTTGAAGTCTCGTTAAACATCTTGATCTTAGAAAAGATAAAAGTTTATTATTTCAAATTTTGAACTGTAAAAGCTTGTGTTGCACCACATGCTCTATATGCTAATGCAGGTGCTGTGGCAATACATTACACTCAGCAAGGAAAGGAATGGAAATACTAGTGTATTTGGTGAGACATATCCCAAAAGCAAATATCCAGGAAAAAAACCCTCTATGGGATATTCTGTGAAATGCTACAGTGAACAATTCTCTGACAAGGATTGCAAATCACAGGGAAGAATAGTGCATCCTTAATGCCCCAAAGCTGGGTCTCCCATCCTCCCTGAGGCACAAGGCTGTACTAAGGTAAACTTGGGGACCCAATATCTGTTGGTTATGCAGCAGTGTAGGCTAAACATCCAAAACCCCATAGGTCTTTGTAGGGCTACAGACCACTCCCAGCAGCACGACTGATTTGCTAAAAAGCCCTGCTGCCTCCAGCAAAACAAATCAGGCTCTGTTCCGCTAATGCCTGCCAGTGAAAACTTAACTTTCTGATCGTGCTTAACACTGTGGAAAAGCACAGCATCTGAAACACCCAGCAACTCACAACCCTTCCCCCAAACTGAGCATCAGTTCAGTCAACCTTAAATGGAGCAAGTTCTCACAGCAGCTCTGGTGCAGGGGGAAGGGGAAAGCCTTTCCACACTGACTCTTCCCTTTATACTGAACAGAAAGAATATCCAGAGCTTAAATCCAAACAGAAGAGAAATTCTCAAGATTTTTGCAGAGAATTTGTTAAAAAGGTGCTTTGTGGAACAGTGTCTCCCAAGGGGAAAAACAATTGCTGTGCAACACTGTGGGAAAGGTAACACCAGAAAACAAAACTCAGTTGGGTAATGAAGTATCAAGTCTCACAAGCACAGTATTCCTCAACTGGCTTTTGCTGGGCAACCTGGATTTTTGACATAATTCTACTGTCATTCCTGGCAGTTCATAGTTCCAACATGTGGTTTTCCTGCTAACAGGGAAAAAGCAGATAGTTCCAATGAATCCTGACTATGCATGCACATTTTAAAAAGCATTAATTTATGAATATTGTTCATACTTCTGCAAACCTACACTCCAGTCTCTGATAGATAAAGCTAAAATCCAAGACACCACATCTGGGGTTTGCTCACAGAAGAGTGTTTGCAACTTATCTTTTGCAACTCCTTTTACAACAGGATTGCATATTATTAGACATGTGAACAATATTAACTTTTGGAAATTTTATCTGTAACACTTTGTACTCAAACTTGCCTCTCACTAAGAGAACAGACAAAAGCATCAGATAGCATTTGTTCTTTTATGTAAAGTCATCTTTGATAGAATATTAAACACTTTCTCTTCCCAGCAGCTTTCTCCTCCTCAGTCAGCATTTGCTTGCAGTTTCTAGAATTCACCAAGACATGAGGTATAAGTCTGTGATATTCCAGGGGAAAAAAAATGGGGTTCATTATCTTTGTCGTTTTCTCAATGCCACATTCAAGAACGGGAAGATATCTCTGGATATTCTGTAATACACTGTATTACTCATCAAGTTTTCACTATCCATTTGAGACTCATTGCATTTAAAATATGAGTTAAAACATGGAGCTTTTATTAAATGGATACGTAATCAATTTGAATGCAATCTAACTAAAGAATTTAGCTATGCCTGTAAAAAAGTTTAGACCAGCAATTATCCTCTTTTACAATTATGCTCAATAGATTAGCATACCATTATTCAAGCTGGTTTT
Source organism: Acanthisitta chloris (assembly GCF_000695815.1). Lineage (NCBI taxonomy): Eukaryota > Metazoa > Chordata > Aves > Passeriformes > Acanthisittidae > Acanthisitta > Acanthisitta chloris. Next base: position 51,055 of record NW_008652353.1, read on the forward strand.
AGGTTGTTTCCACTATGTACACATGGAGACCTCTGTTAAAACACTTAAAATAATCTTCCATTATTAAAATCATTATAATCTAAAGCAATTCTAACAGGCTTGCTCTAAATGAAAGAAATGCTGAATGTAGAGACAAAGAAAAGGAATACTGTTAACACCATGACATGAGTAGCTTAAAGACTTAAGCAAAATTTTCTCTTTTAATTCATTATGCTTACTAATATAGCAATCACACAATAGCATGCATTTGGTACCCAACTTCCAAAAACTCAGAAAAATATCTTACTCAAATCCTTCCACAATAAGCAGCAAGCAAAGGAGGAATAGAGGACTATAGATTTTTTTAGCAGGAGCTTATTTAAAAAAAGAAAAAAAAGGAGAGAAGAAAAGAAAGAGGCAAAATTTGCAATGTGCCATTAATCTCACAAATTCAGATTATCCCTGGAAAGCATGGCAAGGAAAGGACCGTAAACTGAAAGAGTCCTGTCACTCAAACAGAGAGTCCATGCTAAAACAAAAAGGCCATGACAAATTCTGAAGGAGACAAATGGTGAAAGAAGGTCAGTGGCAAAAGGAAAGCAGATCTAAGATAAGGAACATAAGAAATGTGCTCACAGCAGTTTGCAATAAACCACTGGAAGAGTTCAGCTTCAAGGGCTTTAGCAGTAATTTCAATTAGAAAGATGAGATGCATGTTAGACCAAAGGTGACAAACACTTGAGGCATTCTCAAGTGTCCAACAATTAGTTCGTGGCTATTCATAAATGCAAATTGACACCATTTGCATGGCAAATAAATGCCTCACATGTGAAGCCAACATTTCCATGACCATATTGGTAGCTGAAGACATGTGCATCAAGTTTTGCCTGATTTCACACAAGCAGTCTGAAATCTATTGCAGACTGAAAAAAGAAGCGATGTGCAATCCATCATAACCTTGATAAACTTCAGAGAAAAAGAGATTCTCAGCCAAGACAGTTATTTTTTTAATTCCTGAACTCACAGGATAGGATGTTAAGAAGGGCAGGACAGAAATTAGAACACTTTGGAGAAGACTGCTCAGTTATGTTCAGCATTAGCTTCAGATTCTTGTCAAAAGCAGCTCAAGATGCAACACAGACAAGGATGACATGAGCTAGACATGAACTCCAACCTCAGACTGAAAGAAATGCAAAATTTTGATGAATAAATCTTGAAAACTTTGCAGCTTGGTCAGAGATCAACATGCAATCGTGGATCAAGGATCACTGTATTTAATAGGGCTACCAGTTTCAAATCAAATCAAATGAGGGAAAACTCACCTGAGTTGCTCAAAGAGATACTCAAGTCAAAGCTCTTAAAGCAAAGCCTCCTGGTGAAAACACGCTCCCCCATAAGGTATCTTTTGCCCTCACTCCCTCCTTGGTCAGAAGGATCATAGAAATATAGAAAGGCATGGGTTGGAATGAACCTTTAAGATCATCTAGTTCCAACTCCCACCCACCATGGGCAGGCATGCCCTATCCTAAAAGCTGTCTGGGAACTCAATTAATCTTGTCTTTGAAAAAAGGCTGGAAAATCCTTCATAGAATTAATTATTCTTACTGGGATTCAGCAGTTTTAACATATAACCTCCATTTATTAAGAGCAGCTATGTAACCTAGGCCCTTTCCTCTGTTAAGAAAAGAAGGAAACACACTAAGCCAGGTTTGTGTACAACAAGCTTCTTTATTTCTTGATTATCAATGCAGGATGGTTCAGAAGACAAGAAGGCTGGAAAAAGTCTCTCCTCCCTATAGAGGGTCACACTTGTATACAGTTCCCCAGATGAAGTCCTAACCTTATAAAACACTCCCAATTTTGCTTGCTATGTGGTTAGGCCATGAAATATTCTATTATGTTCCTAATATAGGTGGCTGAGATGTGCTGTACTCAAGTGGGTCACCCAGGTCTTTTCCTACTCTTGTTTCAGCCAAAGATGCCAAATGCATAACAAGCTATTAGGTGCGTTATTACCTTGGCTCCAGTTCTATTCTTTCCCTCCGATCTGCAAAACTCTTTCTACACAGGATTTATCTTCCTCTCTTTAGAAAATGCTTCCTAATATTCCACTATCAAGAAGTTTCCTTGGCTTATTTCAGGGTTTTGTGCCAAGATAATAAAATGAAAAAGTGTTTTTCAAGTGGCTGAAAGATTTCTCCGTGTGGGACCTTATTAGTAGCACCCTTCCTTTCCATTACTTTGATTTCCAGAATGACAAACTGCCAATGTTCCTTTACCCAGGTCCCTGCCCAACTACACTCTTGCAAGAATATCCATCTTCTCTAGCTTAACTAAACATTTCCCAAGTGGCACTACAGAAAATGTGTGCTCAGAGCCCTGATAGGAAACAGAAAGACATCAGATATAATCTAAGAAAAGGTCAGTAAGCAGGTTATTCCAGTACAATCTGTTTTTGGAGAACTCATGTTGCAAATTATCCCATTAACCATTTATTACCTTCATGTCTTATATTATCTTTTCAGTTTTTGTTGCAATATCCAAAAAGCACTGTGATTAGCTGGTCTGCAATTTTTCTTTTACTCAGTCCTCCCTTTCTTCAGGCCGTATTAGGCCCAAACACACACAGATCTGTCATTTTGTCTCCCTCCACCTTCTTTTCCCCTGCCAAATATCTAAAAGAGTCCAGGCCACCTTCCTTCTCAGGCCATACTCCTAGGACACTGAAGAGCTCATGACACCTTTTGGTGAGCAAATGTAAACATGACTGCTGAACTGGGATGCTCAAGGAAGTTGCGGGTGGGGGAAAGATCCCATGGAGAGGTGTCATTTTGCTCTCCTGTCACAGGAAATCTTCCCCAGTATCAGAGGGTTACAGATCCTTCTCCACCCTTGGCTTCCTCCCAGGCTCCACTCTTCTAACCCAGGGAGAGCTTTAGCCCTGTGATCAAAAGGTTTTACTGCCTGAGAGTAGCACAGTTGGCTAGCTGATAAAGGGATGGTTCACACCTGGGTTTGACAGGGAGGGTAAGGGGCTGTAATGCAAGTTATAGGCATACATTATGGAGGAAGTAAATATAGAAGAGCACATGCAAAAATTTCCTGAATTAAGGGAGGATTGCCTGAAATTTAAAACCACATGGATTAAAACTAATATGGCACTTTTCTATTACAGAATCATAGAATGGTTTGGGTTGGAAGGGACCTTAAAAGATCATCTAGCTCCAACCCCCTGCCATGGGCAGGGACACTATTCTTCACTTACACTGTACGTTGCAACTTGATATACCTTATTAAAATCTGTGTGATCCAACTGGCAGTTTCATGTGCCATGCCATATAATTGCAAGATTAGTCATCACTTGGTCCTTCTCAATTCAGCATATTAAATTCTGACTTTTGCTTCTACCCACTTATGATAATATACAGTTCCAAGAATTAATTATCATTAGACAATATCTCTCTGTCCTCTCCAACACTCCAAAACCAAAAAGTACTCTGTTCTGAGTCCATTTCTAGGTGATCTTCAAGTTTGACCCTATGATTACGGAAAAATTGCCTCATTTATCTCTCATGATTGCTCTGAGGGCAAATTTGGTCCAGTGTAGTTTCTGGCCACTGCCACCACTGCCAGGTAGTGTGTTTCACATATGAGCACTCTGCATTTAGCACAGGCAGACATGGGTATCTCCCCACCAAAGTTTTGGCCTTAAATTAAGAGTCTTTCTCAATAGCCCATTTTGCAAACTTCTTCCTGCCATAATTAATCACTACTTTTGATCAGAGGCACCTGCACTGCTTCAGAGATGGTGCGTGCACACAACAACCTGAAAGCTATTAGGTAGCCTGACAAATGAATGTTTACATTACTGACGAGCTGTGTACCAACTTTCTAGATCTCAGCTACTCTATCTACTGCAAACAGTTTCTGTGCCACAGCAACTGGAAAGGATGTTGTTTTCCACCACAATAAAGATGAAGAACATGTTCTCACTTGTCTTAAACACCCAAAGAACATGATGGACTAAAGATTTCTGTCACTTTTTTGTCAATACTTTTTGTGACAAACATTTCCAGGCTATTGGATAAGGCCTTGCAATGGGGTTTCAGATCCTGAGGAAGCTGCAGCTTTCACATGTGCTTTCTTTGCCCAGTACACAAGCGAGACCAACACAGTTGTGCCAATTTAGATTTTATAGCACAAGCAAATATTTCCACTGATTCCACAAAAGCCAGAGTATCAGACACTTGACTGAAGGGGACCTTGCCTTTGCTTAGTACTGCCTATCCCACACAACAGCACTCCCTTCTGCACTGAAGAAGTGAGTTTGAGGTCAAAGACATTTTGGAAGGTCCCAGAATCACACTCCTCGCCACTGAAGAGGACAACAGGTACATGAAGACACCATTGCAAACTGAAGGCAAAATGGGTGGTAACAGGCATAGACAAGACTCAACCTCACTAGCACGCCCTTAAGACCCAAAAGCTTGAACATGTAATAGTTTCTGAGGCTCCAGTCTCTTCCTATAATCTCATATACTAAACAGAATATAAATCAATACAAGTAAGACATGGCTTTAGGAACTGAGGTGCCAGCACTGCCTAATATATTTCCATTTCTCTAACGTAAGCTCCATAAAGTGAGGTTCCCAGAACACTGCTCTTTGGCTTCATATATTCCACTGGATTTCAGTAGCCAAGAAAAATTGACAGAAGAATTCCAGCTCCTCAGATTAACCAATCTTCTGCTAGGGACACTGACTCTTGTCTGGTAGCTTTTTGGCGAACTTCACCTCCTTCATGTGCTCCTCCTCAGCAGGTACATAAGCAGAGAAATTTTAAATTCTGCTCTGATGCTTGAAAAATGCCTTCCAGTGGCTTGCATGCTTCCATTTGAATTCTGTCATTCTTAGGTACACTGCTGAGGTTCAGGACCAGAGGCCAGAAACCATATGTCAGGTTGTGTGGTTACAAACAACAGCACAGTCCTCAGGAGTGCCCAGAAGAATATTTGATGCTACATTGACCTAAAAGCCCAGAAACAGCCTCTGCGACTCAGTTTCCCAGTCATTCAGTGAAAGTATTTGCAGCTTCATATGAGCTGAATCTGTTTTCAGCAATGCTGCAGACTGGTACTCTTTGTCTAAAAGCCTGTTAGTTTGCAATATTATTTATTTCACACTCCTCTGAAAGACCATCAGGAGGATTAGTCAAATGATTTCCTGTGTCAAGAATGGGAAGCAAAGGCAAAGGTTGTGGTCAGTACGAGAAGAGGACTCAAGTTTAGCCATATTTCTAGTGTTTGCTCACACTGGAAGCCAAAGCTCAAGTTCATTAGCTCAAAGATATATCCATGTGTCCATGGCCTCTGTATTTGGCTCTTGTCAATTATTCCTCTTCTACGAGCAAATTAATTTCATGTAAGATAGATCTGAAAGATACAGGAACAAAAATCATGACAATCATATTTCAAAGGCATCCACCGTATTCCTTCCACTATTCTTGCTATACACTGTCTGTTTTGGATACCTTGTCCAAGTTGGAACTGAGAACTATTGTAAACGTTTCAATTGTTACAATTAGAAACATAATTATTGCTGAACAAATAGGTAGAACTCGTGGCAAATAAAAGCAAAGTGAACATCAAGTTGTGTATTTGTATCAACTCTAAACCACCATCAGCATACCTAACTTCCAGGTTACAATGTGGAAACAAGTAACTTTGTATGAGAAAGATCCCAAATTCTAAATCTGTGATTAATATCTGAAATATTACTGGATGTTACTCAAAACATTCCATTTGGCTTTCTTGTCTGAAAGGCAGAGTCTCAAAACAAACAAGAGTAGAAGGAGAAAAAGGGCTGCAGTGTCTGTCCCAGAACAAAAGAGCATTAAGGGTGTTACCATGTGTAAAGTCTCTGATAAAGGAATTTTTCAGCTAATAAAAACAAACAAAAAATCTTTAGAAAAAAAATATGGGAAACTACTTTGCTTAAAATTAATGAAGCAATTTGGTTCTTCCTATAAAAGAGATACTCATGGGACTATGTAAAAATACAAAATAGTTATGGGAAAAAAATGAGTGTCCTCTCTGTTATGATCAATCATATAGATAGTCTAAGTCCTACAGCTTATCTTAAAGCCAGAGAATCCAAATATTTTTCTTCCTTGCCTGTGCAAAGAAGTAGAACACATCACACCTAGACTGTTTTATTAGGTCAGCCCTATGTCTCAGGAGGGGACTTGGAACGCACAGAGAACTTTCAATTCTTGGGTGATTTAGATTCACTTCAGCTATGAGTTAACGCTTCCTTACCTATAATGCCCTGCCCAAAAGCAGAATGATGATGCAAATAATGCAGTCTTGGCCACATTTGTGAATATTGGTGGGAATTTGGGTTTCATGCAGTCAAGAACAATATTTTATTTGCACAGAGTTTAAATCCCTCCAGGAGGCTAATTTTAACTCATGTTAGAACTAACATTGATTTTAATACTACCTAACACTGCTAAGAATTATTTCTCCCCCATGGAGCAGAATGAAAGGGGTGGATGTATGTGTGCTCACAACAGTAATGCAGCCATTCTAGCACAAATATATAGTACAGTGTGATTTACTGGAGAACTCCTAACAAGTTACTTTTTTGTAAAGATGGCAATGACCTAGTGATATATAGATGATCCAATATCTTCACGCAATCAGAAGGAAACCTAAATTCATGCTAGTGGCAATGTACATCAGTTATGCCATACAAAGTCACTAAAGCTGATCCATTCTGTGCCTCTACAATTGCATAGTGAAATGCTAAAACACGTCAACGGTAACCATCAAATAGAAGTCCTGCCATAAACCTCAACAGGAAACCAGGGTTCAACACGTCATACGCGATGAAAAGCTTATATAAGGAGAAAGGGCAAAGGAAGGTCCTCAGCAAAGAGGTAGAAGAATGAGACAAAACAGATGAATGAGCAGAAGGAACCAATTAAGACCCTGATAAACTCAGAACTCTTTGCTCATTAAAGAGTGGAAAGCATATTTTATATATTAACCCATGCCACATTTTTGTAAACCAGTGCTATTTTAGTGTTAATTCTACATATGCATACAGTTCTACTCAGAAAGGAAGAATTCCTTTTCATTTGGATTTTACAGGGACCTGAAAGAATATTCTGTTTGTAAAAACTAGGCTGAGCACTAAAGTTATCAGCAGTGATGGCATCAGGCCTGTCTAGAAGATGCTGCAGCCCTTTTTTCAGTGGAACATGTCACTGCCTCCTCTCCCTTTGCTCCTAAATAAACTCAAGTACAGTACTCCTTTAGTATCCTTGATCTGATTCTGCCCAGCAGGAGATGCTTCAGAAGAGCATGAAGAGTAGGCACCTGTGAAATGACCTGCCTCCTGAAAGGGTTTTCCCATGTTTCTGCTGCACTCCTCCTTCCAGGCAAAATGGGCTGCTTTGGCGAGTTTGGCTCCCAGCAGCACTCCACAGTTCAGTCCAGGTGTAGAAGCTGCAAGAAGGTGTTTACACACTGCTTTCTGGATTCAGACTGCTGCTTGAAGAGACGATCAAATATGCTTTGGAGCAGCACAGAGCAGAAAACGACTTTTAAAACTGTAATTGCAGATCATAGCAATGAAGCAGCTAGACTAAGAATAAACACAGCAAGTGTACACTCACCAGAACCACTATATACACACACATACACACACACACACACACACACACACACACACACACGGCAGTGGCAACAGCTCAAGTATAACTAGACTAAATCCCATTTCTGAATACGTTTCTAAGGTTACTCGGTTAAAACTGAGTCATTGCATGCTGCTGCACATCTCATTTGAAATTCAGGATGAAGTCTAAGAATTGCCATTTTTATAATTTCAAGTGGTTTCATAATCGAATTTTTAGGAAATTAATATAAATAATGCCATCTCTTCAACTGGGTCTTACACAGATTATCTTTTGGGCAATCTATATAACTTCTGACTTCAATTTTTAGAAAAATGGATCATATCTGAAGGTCTTCACTTTTAAATACCTAAGTCTGCTACCGATATACTTCAGCTTCTTTAGCATACTGAAACCCAATGGTCTTCATGAACTAGATAGCTCCAGGACAACTTTCTAGTATCATGCAAAAAAAACCCCAACATTAAAACAAATGCATTATTTGCATCTCTGGTAATTACTGCAAAGCATTAGTTTTTTTCTTCCCAGAGATTAAAAAAAAAATTTAAAATTACTTTGAGCAACATCATCCCTGTAATGACACATACATACCAATGCAACTTCACATTAATCACAGCAGGCAAACCATCAATCAGTGCAATGTGACAACTATTCTCCACTCCTCCTCCTCTCCTCTCTCAAAAAACCCCAAAAACCTCACCTCGTCTTTCAGTGTTGTGAACAAGAAGCAAAAACGTTATTTATTGAACATTAGCTTTTCAAAATACAATGGCTTGCTTTTCTTCTCAATGGGTTTGATTTCTAACACAATGACTGAAAAACTCCTGCAACAACATAATCTACTTATAGCTCAAATACCAAACCTGTTCTGACCAAAAATACCTATTAAAAAAACCCAACTAAATTAACATTGCCTTAGTAGCAGCCCTAACATCTGATCCTGGCTAACTCTAAAGCATATGTTAATTTTAAGCCTCTGTGTAGTCCATAGACTTCAGTGAATCCAGTGAAAGTCGAGAAGATTAGTCAGGCACTTAACACTGCTAGCAAATGTGTAACTGGGATGGCAGGGAGGCCCGGAGGAACATGCTACAGAATGGCAATGGAAAATATGGGATGGGAGCACACAATGGGAAAGTTTTGCAAAAGAAAGGGTCATGTGACAGAGCTCCTTTCAAGGACTACTTGAAAGGCATGTCACCACTGTGGGGGGAAAAAAAAAGGTGTTTACTAACATCCTGTTGCTTACACTTACTCTTTTCAAGTAGCAATACCAGCTCTGCATGTCTGCCACCTAACACTTATTAAAGTTACAAGATTTCCCATTTGTTATAGAATAAAACAACAAGGTTTTTGCATGTATCAAAAGCAGATCCCTATGAGATACAGTGACTCAGGAGATTGTTATGTTTGTTCTGATTGGCCCAACCTTTAGAAAAGTTAGTGTTGCTTTATCAATTTTTACAAACTTAACAGCAAACCCAAATGATCAACCACCACTCCCCTCCCATACTAAAATCCATACAAAAAATGCACTAGCCATTTCCTAAATATATGCATCCATAGGCTTGTCTTACATCAGGGCCATAAATCAGCGAATCTAGCAACTCCTTGCAGTGGGCTCTTAGAAGAGGCAGGTTATGCAAGATGCAAAAGAAATCTTATCAATAGCTTTTATTTAAAAGCAAACCAAGAAAATGACTGTCAGTTTCTTAACTTTCATTCAAATCAAAGTATCAAATCCCACTAGGAATGCCTAATAGAATCACTGTTGGCCACAAAGGTCAAAAAAATCTAAGCCCATGTTGCAACTTGGATCTAGCATAGGACAAACAGCTTCTCTAACACTGCAGTAATTAAGCATCATTAAGATGGACCTTAAACTCTACAAGTTTTGACTATGTTATTATCATAGGTTTTATGCTGCAATGCTGTAAAAGATGCCTTCATCATAGAAAACCAAAACCTAATAAAATTAAAAATCCAATGCTAAAACTACATAAACAGGAAAATGGACTGTGCCTGTCAGAAACTTCTTAAAGCAAAGACTTCTATACTAGAACAGAGATAAGAAAAATCAGGGAAATACTGGTAGCTCATACCAACAGGTCTTTAAGTTTTTGGTGGAATTATCCTCCGCTCCTTTGATGCTGACTGTTCACTCCATGCCTTTTTGGACTCAACTCTTGCTACAGGATGAAGTTAGAAGACTCCCTAAAATACAAAGTCTGTGGCAATTCTAAATTTCCACTTTACAGTGGCAGTATTTAATACCTGTAGCCAACAGCGTGTTGGACTCTACTAGAGGAAAGTTATGCTAATATAAATAGTAAATAAACCACTTTGTATTTTGAAACTGAGTGTTTGACAACAGGGTTGATATAATCATCCCAAGGTCTTGATTTTAGCGTCATTTAGTGATACTTTACACATTCTGAAATTAAAAAATGGTGCTACCTATATATATATAAACAAAAGTTTTTAAATCCCTGCCCTTTAAATAGGAAAAAGCGCCATGAAATAGTTCTTACAAGGAGATAGATTAAGTCTGGTTTTTATTATCAGTTAATTCAATCTATGTGTTTAGACACACTGGAATTATATAGGATGCCGACAACAGCTGGAGTGGGGGAGGGGAGGTGGGTGAGAGGAGAAAGGGGGATGAGAAGAGGTCTTAACACCAATAAGAAAGTTATGTACCTGACTGATAAACTCAGCCAAACTTCTTTATGTATCCTATTTATCTTCAAATCTATTTATGTCACACAAGAGAACATATGAGCATAGCAGCTGTTACTATAGCAATGAAACTGGAAATTTTGAGAACACAAAAAACCCACCCCTGAAGGATGCTCAGTTTAGCAGAGAGATGGTTTAGAGAACAGCGCACCAGTATCTCACTTCTAGGATCTGCTCAAAGTCTGCGGTTACAGAGACATTAAATCAGCTGTAACAGCCGAGCCCTCGGAGCCAAATCACCGCTGTCTATTACTCGGCACGACTCGGTACACCGGGACTTCCCGCTAAGTACCCCCAAACTTGTCAAGTACCCCCGAACCGCCTGTAAATCCGGGGAAGAGTGATTCCCTGCAAAACGCTCGCAGGCTCCGATCGCGGCAGAGAAGGATTCGCCATAGTAACATCCCCCGGTCCGCACCGCGGGTCACACAGCCCGACGCGCCGCGCGGCGAGCCCC
>NW_008652354.1:0-4434 GCF_000695815.1 Acanthisitta chloris
GTGGGACCTCAGGCTTACACCTTTTCAATTAGATTGGAAACTATACCACTGAAAACAATCCTGCATGAATAGAGGGCAAAGTAACCTTACTGTTCTCTCTTCTCCCCAGTATTTAGGACTTTGGGATGCACTGGGCGTTCTTCCTCTCTTTTGTGATGTCTCTGACACTTTCACTCTTCCCTGGGGACACAATTGTTAGCAAGCCAGCCATGCACAGCAAAGCAGAGAAGTCTCTTGCTTGGAGAGTGCCTTGGCAACGAATTGACATGAACAAAGACTGAGTTTATTGGAGCAGTGGACTAACATGGAAAATATTCACCTGTCTCTAAATAAAAGGTATTTAAAACTCCACAGAGTTGGTCATACTTGACACTGAAATCACCCAGGCAACCACTGTTGCATGGCCTTCTCTTCATAAATGCCAATTATTTTCAAGGTTTGACTCATAGCAGGGAATAAGCTTTTAACATTTTGATCAGAATTATCATTAAACAGAGAATCCTTTATGCTTTGTGTCATCTCTTATAGACACAAACCACTCATTTGTGGCTAGCAGTGTTGGTGAACTGCCTACAAAAAGAAAATATGCACAGTAACAGCTGCTCTGTTTACCTTACAGTTCCCTTTTTTGCCTGCTCTGGGTTAAGAAGAAAGGAATAAGAAGGGGTCTGAGATCAAGAATTACGTCCTTTCCCTCCATCAACTAGTCAGCTGGTGTGGGAATAAATCCTCAGCTGCATGCATTTAGGGAACTATCAGGTTTTGACAACCTCGATCTTAGGTTCTGAAGGTGTCGGTTATGTTGCACCAGAGAGCAGTTCAACTCAGAGGGCAGATTTTATGTTCCCCCTCCTCTTGCACCAGGTGGTCATCTGAAAGCTAACCACTAGCCCCAAGTAACAGTAGACATTGAGGACAGCTGGCAAATTAGACCTTAGGGCTACTTTTCAAACAGTGTGGGTGTAACCTTATGTCATAAATTTATTAAGACCACAAAAGCAGTTCCCTATAGAGGAGAATTATTGTCAGGATATTGCTAGAAATGATTCTCAGAGGCTGATCTCCATGTGAGTAATTAAGTGCAGCTTGTTTTATGAAACAGTAAAAAGTATATTTTATTTTTCAAAATCCTTTGCATTTAACAATAAGATGCTGATGAATTCAGAAACTACCTATTGTTTTCAAAGACTGATTCTGCATGAGATTCATTCAACATTAAGACACGTAAATGCAGATGTTCACATGCTTAGTAGTCAGTGGAGATTGAGCCATTCACCAAACTAGTTATGGTGTCAGGCTTGAGTTAGCCTGGAAAAGAGAAGATTTCACAGTGACTTAATTGAGACCTTCCAGTACCTGAAGGTAGCCTATAAGAAAGATGGAGATGAAGCTGAGAAATTTGGAAAAGAACTACTCACAGACTTGTATCTCCGAGTAGCAGGCATTTGTTTATCAGCACTGGGCACAAAGGAGATCATTCTACCAAGCTTGTGCAACCGGGGTAAAAACTTAATAGTTCATATACACTAAATGCTTATACATATTCATTATTTCTAGGAATGGGTGTATATCATTATAATTAGTTCTTGGAAATCATTATCATATTCTCCTCCTTTGTCTCCTCCCACTTGGCTCTGGTCCAGCAGCCTCCAGTGGTCATCCGGGGATCTTCAGGATGAAGACTGGTAGTCTTCTTTGGGTTGAACTTTTTACCTTTGGGTTTAATACATGCCTTATAGTCCTGCTTTCCTGTTGCTAGTCTTCAGAACTGGTAGCTTCCAGTTTATTTTCCTCTTGTATTGCTGTCCATCTGGTTTGTCATCCTTTTATCTTCTGGTTCTCCTTGAATTTTATCATTTATGTCCATTCACAGCTTAGGCAACCCTACAAGTACATTAACTTAGGTGTGCTAACATAAGCTCTTCTAAAGAAGGAATACGAAATTCACTTGAGTGCCACAGCTTCTAAACTAGGATGCATAGTGTCTTAGCCACTTCTTTCACCAGTTCTCTCAGGATCATAGTTGCGTCTCATCAGACCCCATGGACTTGTATACCTTCAGTTTCCACCGATGGTCTCAAATCCAACCTCCTCTGATAGCAGGCTTCATTCTCCCAGTCCTTGCTTTTGCCTTCTGCAACCTGGGCAGTGTGGCTGGAGCACTTCATAGGTAATGAGGCCTCCTGTCTTCTTCTGAAGGGGGTGCGTATTTTTCCTTGACTTCCTTTAATTACCCATGTACCTACAGAAGCTTTTCTTGTTGCCCTTGGTGCCCCTGGGCACATTTAATTCTTTCATGACTATCTTTTCTAACCTGGTCCCTGGTTGCTCAGACAATTTCTCTGTATTCCTCCCAGGCTACGTGTCCCTGCTTCCACACTCTGTAGGCTTACTTTTTGTGTCTGAGTTTATCCATGAGCTCCTTGTTCATCCACACAGGCCTCCTGGCACCTTTTCCTGACTTCCTCTTTGATATTCCTAACTAAAACATCAGGGGATAAAAATCAAAATCCAAGGAATAAGAAAAGAATGCAAGATCATAACAAAAAGAACAACGTGACTAGTTACAGGAGAGGAAAAAGCCAAAGGCATAAAAAATAAACTTGGTCCTTTATGGTACAGTGGAACTTTTTGATGAGTTTTCACAATGACACCGAGTATATAGGAAATTGGTTGTATTGTAAAATCCTGAACATTCAGAAAACAACCCTAATAAGCACCTTCAATCTACTAAGGCACACAAAGCCTTTTTAACGCACCAGTGCATTGGTTTGAGTTAAACCTGCAGCTATGTTTCCTCTGAAGTCCTAGCTAAGGGCCAGACTTTTGCTTTTGCTTTTCAACTCTGATTCTTGCATTTGATTTTCAAAGGAAAATAGAATTCTCAATTCACTGCATTATCCATGGACTTGGAGCACTTAAAAATAAACCAGCACTGATAACTAAGAAAAACTGTGAATGCTTGCAACAAGCTAAACAGTTCATAGCTTCAGTTGGAGTAAGGGAGTTTTACTCACACAGCTATCCATATAGATGTCAATGTAATGGATCACCTTGTATAAGGGTTACCAAACTACCAGTGAAAAGTGATTCAATTGGATAGTAGGAACAGAAATATTTATTCTGCTTAGAAATATTAGGATCCTCTTTGGGGTTTTTTAGCTACAAATGAAATGATAGAAGTTAATGCAGAAAGTTACAGAAATCCAACAAATTCTTGAACTTAACCCATAATACTGTTCAAAGGTTATGTAAACAGGGACAAAAGCCAAGTTTTTTTAAAACATGCATAGTTTCACTGAGTACAGTGAAAAGCAAATTTGGTCCAAATGGGAATCTAAACTATGCCAAGAGTATTGGGTTTGAGTGGCCAGGTTTTGGCAGTGGTGGTGCTACAGGGGTGGTTTCTGTGAAGGGCTGCTAGAAGCTTCCTCATGTCCTGAAGAGCCAATGCCAGTGACTCCAGGACGGACCCACTATCGTGGCAAGGCCTAGCCAGTCAGTGGTGGTAGTAACACCTCTGTGATAACGTTTAGGAAGGAAAAAAACCCCAAACTTACTGTGCAGGAGTAACTGAAGCCAGAGAAGAGAGGAGCAAGAATATGTGAGAGGAACAACTCTGCAGACACCAAAGTCAGTGGAGAAGGATGGGGAGGAGGTACATACTCCAGGTGCTGGAGCTGAGGATCCCTTGCAGTCCATGGTGAAGGCAATGGTGAATTAGGCTGTCCTCCTGCAGCCCATGGAGGTCAAAAAGGCTGCAGAGATCCACCTGCAGCCCATGAAGGAGACCCACACTGGAGCAGGTGGATATCCAAAAGGAAGCTGTAGCCCCATGGGAAGTCCCTGCTGAAGCAGCCTCCTGACAGGGACCTGTGGACTCATGGAGAGAGGAGACTCACACCAGAGCAGAGTTCCTAGTAGGACTTGTGATTCTGTTGAGGACCCATGCTGAGCAGGCTGTACCTGAGGGACTGGACTGCACCCTGTGGGGAGTGACGCATGCTGCAGCAGTTCGTGGAGAACTGTAGCTGATGGGAAGTACTCACACTGGAGAAGTTCATGGAGAGCTGCCTCCTGTGGGAGGGACCCTGTGCTGAAGGGACTCCTCTCCCTGAGAGCAGTGGCAAAAATGATGTGTGATGAACTGACTGTAGGCCTCTCCACATCTCCCTGTGCTGCTGCAGGGAAGGAATTAGAGTTGGAAAGAAAGGAGGAGTGGCGGAATGTGTATTTAAGTCTGTTTTATTTTCTCATTATTCTGCTCTGATCTTGTTAGTAACAAAATTGCTTAATCTCCTGAAGCTGAGTCTGATTTGCCCATCACAGTATTTGGTGAGTGATCCCTCCCTGTCCTTATCTCAACTCATGAACTTTTGTCATGTTTTCTCTCCCCTGTCTATTTGTAGAGGGGAGTGATAGAACAGCTTTGCT
>NW_008652354.1:4446-6644 GCF_000695815.1 Acanthisitta chloris
GCTGGCATCCAGCCGGGGTCAACCCGCTACACCAAGACATGGTTGTGTTCCTTCACACCAATGCTTTTGCCTTGCAGACCCACCTGCAAAGCAAAGCTCCTGTCATAAATGAGTATCTGGTTCTGGACATGCAAGCCACAAACTCACAGTCATTTTATTTACCCTTTCATTTTATAAAGTGGTAAGGAACACAAATCTCAGCTGGGACCTCCTGGCATAAATATAATAATGGGAAACTATCCTAAATTATCTCCTTTTATGTATTTCAATTTAATTTTTATTTTATTTTAATTAAGTTAACTGAGTTTCATGTATATTTTTTGATGTAATAGGACTGGAAAGAAGGAAACCAACCTGACTAAAGGCAACAGAAAGCAAAAAGATTAAATTCCATCTGGATGAAATCAAAATGAAACTTCCCATTTGCTATAGCAGGGGTAGGATTTCACCCTGAAGCATTATGAGAGAGTGAGAGCAGAGAGATGGAAAACATGTCATGACTTATGAGGCAGAGGAGAGTCTCATAGGTAACTTCTGATCTCCTTCATGTACTGAAATCTGCTCACTTGGGATACTTGATTTGTTTGAGAGCTGTGTTAAGCAGCAGTTGCAGGCTAACACCGTTGCTTCTTCTTCTGAAGATGACAAAGTTGTTATGCTTAAAAACTGGGTGCAGCATGTGGAAGATGTGCCTTTACACATACAAAGATACAATGAGGTATGATATGCAATTTTCAGGGGATCAAAGTCCCCTGAATACATCAACACTGCAAAAAATTACATACCATGCATTCCATTAAACTTGTAAGACTTCAGTCATTGACACTTGAGAAGTCATTAGCTCCTGTTCTAAACAGAAAGTCCAAGGGTGCTGGATAGTCGATCAAATCTCTTTAGACATATTGAAGATATTTAAACAGGTAATTTAAAGTAGTTAATGGAAAGCACAATCTCCTGAGAGTCAGGTGGTGAGCAGTGCGGCTTAATATCACTCTTATGTCTTGAAATGTGTTTTGCCTTGTCAGTGAAAGAATCATCTCATATTGACTTTTTAAGCATTGAAAATCATTACTTCCATTAATATCAGTTTGCATGCCAACTCCACAGGGAAATTTACCCTTAACAATTGTCAAATCTATTGCAACCTTGTGATACAGCATGCAGGAAAATAACAATATTAAACCCATAATATTTTATTGAGAAAATCTGTTTTACTCATGAGAGTTGTCAAGATCAATCTTTACATTCATCACATTAAATTTTTCAATAAGCAGCTGTGAAACCCAGTATTGTAATAACATAAATGAGTATTTGTGCCATTTGTGACTCTAAAGGAAATACTGCCCTTAAGACAAACAACATAAGTGGTAAGGGCTATGGGGTAAGCTTGTAGAAACAAATGTAGTGGTTGAACTGTTTTATGTTCCTTTCATAAGCATAATATCATAGAGTTGTTTTGGTTGGAAGCGACCTTAAAGACCACATAGTTCCAGCCCCACTGCCATGGGCAGGGACACCTTCCATTAGACCAGGTTGTTCAGGTCAGACTGGCCTTGAACACATGAGAAAACCTGCCCAAGAGCACTAAACATTAAGTGGTTTAGTACTTGCCTATATTTCTTCTTTGTCAACTGTGCTGGTTTGACAGCAAACCAGTGAGAGACTCCAAGTCAGAAATACAATTTAATAGGAAAAACAAAAAAATAAATGCAGCAGTACCAAAAGAAACCACTGACAGAGTCTGGAAGTAACCTGACACCCTGTCAGGCAGGGTTTTGGTACTAGTCCGATTAAATGGTTGTTGCAGTCTTCCTCGAGTGATGGTTCAGTTGGAACAGTGATCCTGTAGATCTGGTCTTCACCTGAAGGTCCAGTGGTAGTGTTTGCCTTTGCAGGTTTGGAGAAGGGTGATGTAGTCAATCTGCCAGGCTTCCCCATACCTGTACTTCGACCATCATCCACCATACCATAGAGGCTTCACCCGCGTTGCCTCTTTGATTGCAGTACAGGTCTCACAGCTGTGGATGACCTGTGAGATACTGTCCATGGTCAAGTCCACCCCTCGGTCACGAGCCCATCCGTATGTTGAGTCTCTCCCCTGATGACCAGAGGCATCATGGGTCCAACGAGCTAGGAAAAATTCTCCCTTGTGCTGCCAGTCCAGATCTACCTGTGATATTTTCATCTTGGCGGCTCGG
>NW_008652355.1:0-6133 GCF_000695815.1 Acanthisitta chloris
ATATATATTTAAAATGAGGGAAAAGTAGAACAATCCATTGGTCATACTGGTTAGACTGAGCTTGTTGGACTCAAGTGGTTCAAGCAATCTGCCTTCTTTTGATCATCTTATCACCAGTAGCCCTTTGAAATATGACAGACTTGTGCAGCCATACCTCCTGCTGCTATAAACAAGACAGAGACAAATGGCTTGCAAAGAAAATGGCCCTTTTTAACGGCAGCAATGAAGAGATGTCCCTGCAGACCCTTTGATTGCTTTCCAGTGTGGAAGACAAATTAAGATGGGGCCATGGATACCAACCAGAGCCTCAGATACATCAGAGCAAAGCCACAGATCACAGTCCATCTTTTAGCTGGTGCTTCTTTGCATCTGAGTCTATAAAGGCATTAATTCTTTCACTTCTCTTATCTATTATTCAGCAATTAAGCAAAATTCAGTTGCATTTGTCTTGTAGGAGGAGTAGCTGTTAAAATAGAACCTCAAGTCAAAGCTGTTCAGATAGCAATATTGGAATATTTCACTTAGTTCCAGAAACACCCAAATTATTGGGTACCCACTGATTAGCAGGTGAAAAAGGCTCTCTTATGGAAGAAAAAGTTTAGTTTGTGCAAAGTATATATATGTTTAAAATATTCATATGAAAAAGGAGAGTTTAGGTCCATCTTTACGTGGAATAACTAGTTCTGTATTAGAGATTTGCCATGGAGATATCTAATTTATTGTACATTGTCCCAGTGACTCCAGTGCAAACTCATTAGCATTCAAAGACATCAGGAGTCAAACTGGCTTCTTCCTCCTTGCACATCATTAATCTCAAAGAGCCCTCCCAAGCCTGTGGAGCACATGAGCTACTCCAAGGCACCTTTGCACTCCCTTTGAAATGATAGTAAATTAGGGTAAATTACCCAGTGTTATGATTTGCTTCAATTAGTTTGGACTTATTAGTCAAATTAGTTGGAATTTAGCAGTAGAGCAGTTTCTCTTTTTTTTCTGTTAGAGACTTTAGAATACTTTGGTGACTTTTCATGTCTCATTTGAGTTGTCTGTGTCAAATAAATCCTACAAATTAACTGAAAAGAGAATTGGAGAGAGCAAATCCAGCACAATCTGTTCAATTAGTGACGATTGTGACATGACACCATCACCTGTTGTTCAGATCTGACCACAAATGGCAACAAGAACCATCAATACCTCTAACACTTCATCAGCAAGAACAGCTTTCATTTATTCCAGTATAGAATCCCAGACTGGTTTGTGTTGGACTGGACTTTAGAACTAATCTTGTTCCAACTCCCTGCCACAGGCAGGGCCAACTTCCATTAGCTCAGGTTGCTCCAAGCCCTGTCCAGCCTGGCATGGAACACTTCCAGGAATGCAAGGTCCGACACTTGGTTCAGGGCAATCCCAGACACACCTGTAGGTAGGGGGCAAAGTCATTGAGAGCAGCTCTGGGAGAAGGACTTGTGAGTGATGGTGATGACAATCTCCCCATGAGCTACAGTGTGAGTTCACAGCCCAGAGACCAAACCAGTCCTGGGCTGTATCCAAAGGAGTATAGCAGAAGGTCAAGGGAGGTGATTCTCCACCTCTACTCTACTATAGTGAGGCCTCACCTGGAATACTGCACACAGTTCTGGTGTCCCCAGCATCAGAAGGACATGAACAGTTGGAGCAACTCCAGAGGAGGACGTGAAGCTGATCAGAGCACTGGAACACCTTCCCTATGACAGAGCTGGGGCTGTTCAGTCTGGAGAAGAGAAGGTTGTGTGGAGACCTCAGAGAAACCTTCCAGGATCTGAAGGGGCTTCAGAGAAGCTGCAGAGGGACTCTGTGCTAGGAGCTGCAGGGACAGGACAAGGAGCAATGGGGATAAATTGACAGAGGGAAATTGAGACGAGATCTTAGGCAGAAGTTTTCCCTGTGAGGGTGGTGAGACACTGGCACAGGTTGCCCAGGGAGGCTGTGGCTGCCCCAACCCTGGCAGTGTTCACAGCCAGGTTGGCTAAAGCCTTGAGCAACCTGTTCTGGTGGGAGGTGTCCCTGCCCAGGGCAGGGGGTTGAGGCTAGATGATCTCTAGCTCCATTCCAACCCCTTAACATAGCATGAAACTCTCCAGACAAGCTGTGCTAGTGCCTCCCCACCCTTATGTACTCAGACTATCCTTAGTTTTACCTCAAAAGACTAAAGTATTCAGAGCTAACATTGGAATTATTGAAGAATCCTCAGAAGGGTCTACACATTTTTTTTCTATTCATTGGAGATGAGAAATAAATTGGAACAAATAATTAACATCATTTTTCTCTCCAGCTGAGGGTATTGGGAGCCAGAGGTGTAGCTGTGCAATTAAACACTGTCCTGACTTGCTCAGCAGAAACAATTTAGACCTCTCAATGTGCTTTTTGGCCCACACAGCTGTACACAACTGCAGGAGTCAACCTGGAGGAGAGGTTGGGTGTACTTGCAAACAGATGATTCACTTAGAAGAGATACTCAACAAAAATATGTACCTAAGAGATGGTCCCAGTCCAGCTCTCCTGGGCAGCTGGAGAGCTTTAGGGAATGGGAATTTGTTCCAATGATGTCCAAGGGACACTTTATGTAACTGGAATGACAGACAACAGGATATCACATCCCTCTGGATTTGCTTTGAATGCTGAAAGAAGAATTTGTAGAAGGAATAGACACAACAGGGCAGGTGGAATCCTGCCAACCTTGGGTCAAGGAGGATATTGTGTCTGAAGGAGGAAAGAATGTGCTACAATATAGAGTTTGGCAAGAAGGACAGAAAGTGTTTGGATGGGAATAA
The DNA here is from genome assembly GCF_000695815.1 of Acanthisitta chloris. NCBI lineage: Eukaryota > Metazoa > Chordata > Aves > Passeriformes > Acanthisittidae > Acanthisitta > Acanthisitta chloris. The sequence goes on from NW_008652355.1 coordinate 2,808, forward strand.
AAGATAAAAAGAGCAAAGAAGGAAGATAGGAAACTATTGTAGCCCATCTGGGAGAAATACAAAAGCAGCCAGGAATATTGCTGCAGATAAATACCCCATGGTAAAGCCTCATGTTGGCAAGCTTCTGCTACCCAGGATGTGGTGAGGAGAGTAGGGATGCAGCACAAGGCAGGATGAGAAGGGCACAGAGCTTTCCCACCTGCTGGATTTCAGTAACTTCACCTTTTATTAAGCTTTTTGAAAGCTTTCTGCCCTGCAGCCAACATTTCTCCTGCTTTATGCAGCTCTAGATGCCACCAGCCCAGAGGGCATCGGTCCCTATGACTCCTCCCTGCCGTGGCCACCACACTGTGGAATTCATCTCAGTGATGCAGGTCCAACCTAAAACAACCCATCTTGGTTAAACTTAAAGCACTGGGAGGAAAAAAGGCAATTCAGATCCTGATCTGTTCCCCAAGATGGTTCAGGGGAGGTAGAAGAGGGAAGGAGCAGTCAGGGATGGAGGTGGTGATGGAGGTGGTGGGATTGCCTTTCTGATGGAGGCTGTGGGTGATGCTCATTTAATCTGTCTGAAAATGCAACGCATCAAGAGGGATCACTGCTTTGCCAGAGAAACAGGGGGGTGAGGAGCTCATGGGAATTACCTGTCTTGTTTCCTCCTGGATATATGATGGCTACGTGATGGGGGAGGTCAGTGGCCCCACAGAGGGGGGAAAATTAATGTAGAAATAGATGAGTAAACTCACAACATTTGAAGGTTTGTAGCACAGAATATATAATTCCATTAAAATGAAGCATGTGTTTTGAGCTTTGGCAGCTTCAAAGCCTCCACTTGCTCTATTTTGTGGAGAACAAAGCTCCTGGGAGCTACCACTGGTCTGGGGCATCCTGCCATGGTGTGGTCAGGGTGGTCAGGGCTCTGCTGCAGCAGGTACCAGAGGTTTCCACATGTTTCTGGCTCATCTGGTTTGACTGGAGTAGGCTGGTTGGGAAGATTTGAGTCCTGGAGCAAACAGAGCTGTGGGACTGAGCAAGCCAAAGGCCATGAGCTGAGCAGAAATTAGACAGGTTGTCCAGAGAACCTGTGTCTGCTCCATGCCTGGGAGTGTTCCAGGCCAGGTTGGATGGGGCTTGGAGCAACCTGGGTTAGTGGAAGGTGTCCATGCCCATGGCAGGGGGTGGAACTGGATGGGCTTTAAGTCTCTCTCCTGGCACGACTTAAGACTGCTTCCTCCTTGTCCTTCCACTTGTTACTTGGGAGAAGAGACCAACCCTCACCTGGTTGCACCTCCTGTCAGAGTTGTAGAGAGGAGAAGGTCACCCCTGAGCCTCCTTTTCTCCAGGCTGAGCCTCCACAGCTCCCTCAGCTGTTCCTCATATGAGTTCCTCATAATCATCTCCATGGTTATAGAAAAATACATCCTGCAGAAACCATGAAAATGAGTAGGATTAGAAAGAGGTGCCTGGATCACCCATGACACATCTCCCCACCAAGATGGCACTACTGCAATGAGATGGAACCCAGCAAGTGTTAGGAAGTGGCTTTCAGACAAACTGGTTACATTTACAAATGGAAAATCCCAACACAAACTTTAAATGATGGAAAGAAACTGATATGACCATGGGAAGACAGCAAAGCTGCAGATGTGCTGCATGGGAGCCAGTATGTCAGGTCTTCATCAAAACAGCCTAGAAGTTCCCAAAACATCCTGAGCAGCTGCTGGAAATGCACTGAAAATATTCAGCCCTAACTTGCATGAGGTCAGTGCATGAAAATAGGAAGAGCATCCAGAAGGTGACACCCAAGGAAGAAGGGAGGAGTAAGAGAAGAGCTATTTGTGTTTGGGAATAACACTGAGCAAAAACTCACCAAAGACATCTGGACAGGAGGTTAGACCATCTCAAGCCAACCGGACATGGTATTTTGGAATATTTATCCAAAACTGTGGATACTGAGAGAAAAACCTGCTCAAAGAGCTGGATGGTGTGGGCCTTGCAAAACCAGTCCCCTCCTGGTCTGATTCCCCACATTCCTGTGTTTATTTGGTCCTGTCAATAAAGAGCAGGACAAATAAAAACACATCCACACAAAATCATCCACCATCAGTCAAAAAATCATCCACACAAGTCAAATCACCCACCATCCTGAGGCAACCACAGCACAGAGCTGGTGTGTGGGGAACTCTGGTAGAAGTTAAATCCAAGCTTATATGTGGATGGAAACCAAGTCCTGGGGCAGAGTAGTGGTTGGGGTGGGTTTTGGTACAGCTTGTGATTATGGGTAAGGAGGCTGGGTTTTATTTCTGGTTTGGTTTTGCTATGTTTGGTGTTCTGTGTTTTGGAGCATCTTATTACCCAGAGCTACAAACTGCTTATTTGGGGTTTTGTAAGCTGAGGCAACACCTTCTCTAAGAAATGGCTTTGGAAAGCAAAGTGGATCCATTGCTGAATGCTGAATCTGAGCTATATACCCTCTGTAATATTCAGGGTCATTCTCCTAATGCAATGAGGAAAGGTCTGGTGGAGGTTTCCAACCTGGAGCTCAGCAAATGCAGGAAGAGCCCCAGAGCTCTTCAAGCTCACATACCTCAGCCACAGAGGGATGAGCAGATTCAGCTCTTCTGGGCAAAAAGAACAGTTTTGCCCATGGAAGGAAGCCGTGAGCTCTCCTCTAGGGTTGGGAGACACCATGCTGATATCTCTTTAGCTTCTTCCTTTTGGTTGGGAGAAGGAAAATAGCATGGCAAACATTAAAGATGTCACACAACCACTTGGCAGAGACCACCTGATTAATTTTAACAGCTCTCAAACTCCATCTTTTGGCATTTTTGTTTCCCAGACACCCTGTTCTGTTCCCTTTTTTGTTTGGTAGCAGCAGTTGCACTCCAGCCAAACTATGGCTCTCTTCCAGTGCCAGGGGCAGTTTGCTGCTGCTTTATCCCTTCATCTACCTCTCTGACAGGTGTGTTGTCACAGGTAATTAGCTAATGTTTTAAAAATACTATTAGATCCTCAGAATAAGATGCCATAAATGTGCAAGATATTATTACTAACTGTCTTGAAATTCCCATTTCATGGAGGAGCTATAAATAATAAGTGAAAAGTCCACCTTTATCAAATGGAAATACATCCTGAAATCTTCTCAAGGATGTGAAACATCCCTGCAGTTCATCTACTGCATGTGCAATTCCCCCTGTACTGGTGAGGCACCTCCAATCCTGGGGTCGGGTTTGGATCCCTCACAGAAAAGACACTGAGGGGTTGGAGCATGTCAGGAGAAGGGAATGGAGCTGGGGAAGGGGCTGGAGCACCAGGAGTGGAGTGGC
>NW_008652355.1:6201-11703 GCF_000695815.1 Acanthisitta chloris
AGCTGCAGCCAGGTGGGGTCAGGCTCTGCTCCCAGGGAACAAGGGACAGGACAAGAGGAAACAGTTGAGAGCCTGAGCTCTACTGCTGCAAGTATTTTTGCTGGGAGGACTGTATCCAAACCCTGCAATTACTTCCTGCCCTCTGGAAAGACTTCAGAACCTCTCTCTGTCCTTCAGGCTCACCTTTGCCCTCAGCCTGCTCTATAAACACCTGCCCTGGCACTAGGCTGCTCTCAAAGGCTGGAGAGCAATTCTTGCTCAAGCAGCACTATCAAAGGTCACAGGGAATATTGCCTCATTAAGTGCTGATTAAACCTTGATGAAGGACCTTTGCTCTGATAGTTTCCCACTATCGGCAGAGCAAATATTTCAACCAACATTCACCTGGGTGACAGCAACCCTCAGGGGATGTGCATAGCTCCAGCCTTGTTTGTGAAGGTGAAACTTTGGGGGTGGAAGAAGAAAAAGCCATGAATGCAATTTGCATTTCAATGCAAATCGTCCCTTAAATCTCTTTGAAAAGGGAGATCTGCACCCCCTCTGCTGGGCTGCCCCTGTTGTGCAAACACTCTCCCAAAAGTAACGCTGGATGGAGAGACAGAAGTGACTGTCTTGGAGGGGAGGAGGGAGCTTTGCAAAACAGAGAGAACTACCCCCACCTCCTGCCTTTGACCCACGCACTAGTGGAGTACTGATGTCACTTTTATGCAACAACTTGGCCTGCCAAGGAGGTCAATCCAATTCCAAGGAGGAATGTTGTATCTGTATGATAGAATTATTCTGCACCCACCCAACAAACTGGAGAAAGGTTCACAGAAATGATAATAAATGCCTAACATAAGATGCAGGAGGGAAGTTGGGAAGTGGTAACTTTGCTGTATATAAAAACCAGAAGTCAGATAAAAGACAGTAACAACCCTCAGAGGTTACTTTATGTAAGACCATCATCAACACTTTTTCTTGTCCACTGAGCATAAAACCAGAAGAAATCAGTTCAGTTCACAGCAAGAGGGATTCATATTAGATACTTAGAAAAAACACGGTATATTTATGCTGCATTGCTGTCAGGTATCCCAGTGTCTCCTCCCTGGAGAGCCACTGGTGTGGAACGGAGAAAAAGTAAACAGGAGGATGGACAGGGCAATAACAGCAGTTCCAGCCCCACAGAGGGATCAGCTCAGTGTTTTCCAAACAAGTCCTTCCCATTTAAATTGAAATTCCAAGCCAAATTTTGATTTTGCTTTGAAAAATGAAGAATTACCAATGAAAGAAATGAGGCTTTGATTTCTACTAACAAAACACTACGTTCTACTGAAAAATATTTTCATCAATTGCCTTTGCCAACTGTGGTAAACAAAATAATCACATAAATCCCATCTAGTAATTCCAGCTCAGCTCTCCATCTACTTGTTTGTCCTAATTAATGTCCCTTTGGTGCCAGTGGCATTGCTTGGTGCAAGTCACACAGGGCCCCACTTGAACCCAGACACAGCATTTTCTCCCTGGTAGTTTCATAGTGTGTTCAGGAGTAGGATGGACCTTAGAGATCATCTAGCCCCAACCCCCTGCCCTGGGCAGGGACACCTCCCACCAGAGCAGGTTGCTCAAGGCTTTAGCCAACCTGGCTGTGAACACTGCCAGGGCTGGGGCAGCCACAGCCTCCCTGAGTAACGTGTGCCTGTGTCTCACCAATCTCACAATATTTATGGCAGTTATAGTCAAGCTATAATAGTTGGACTTTTAAAGTTGCTAAGAGCAATCAACTTCTACATCCACCAAGGGTTTTGATGCTCTTACTTGCTCTTTTAATGACATTTATAGCTCATATTTTGATCCATTCTCTAATATAGATCATACTGACAGGAATATTTGGGAAGCATATAAAGATCACACAACTCATCCTCAATATTTAGGGCCTAATTTAGAAAATGTCTTTGTTAGAAAGACTAAATGAAGCCCTTTTGTTTACTGGGCTAAGGAGCCATGGTCTGCTGACAGATGTGCAGCTGAAGTGCATTTCTGCTCCAGAGAAGTTATTATGTGCAGGCAAATAAAACTGGATGATGAATCACAAGTGTCATTGCTGATGACACAAGTAATTGAGATCACATTTTGGGTTGGGTGCATCTGCAGAGAAGCTGGGGAACATGAACACAACACAACACCCTCAGATGTTTCTCTATGCTCAGGCAGTGGGGCTGAGGGCCAGGCCCCTGGGCAGAACAGAACTCAGCTGTTGGGCTGTGTCAGAGCATGGATCAATCAGCCTTCTTATTGGAAACATGATTTCCCCACTAGAAGGGAATAACACTACCTACAGCCCATGATCAATGCCTGTAGGGTCAAACCAAACAGCTACCCCTGGTACTTAGCTGTAACAATGCAGATATTCTGCTGGTGTAAAACAGCATCACTTTGTAATGTGAAGGGAGATAAGGATGCAGCTCCCATCCACATCTCATGACTGGCAACATGCTGCCCACCACCAATCTACAGCTCTGGGAGCACCATGTGCACCAACAACCCTCCTCTGTGGCTGCATCTTAAGTCCAGGGCTGAGTTGGAGGGAAAGGGAAGCATCACGCAAAATTCAATGGCTGTAGAAACAGAAAAAATCATAGAATCCCGGACTGGTTTGGGTTGGAAGAGACCTGATAGCTCATCTTGTTCCACCGCCTGCCATGGGCAGAGACACCTCCTACTACCCCAGGTTGCTCCAAGCCCCATCCAGCCTGGCCTGGAACACTCCCAGGGATGGAGCAGCCACAGATTCTCTGGGCAAGCTGTGCCAGTGCCTCAGCACTCTCACAGGGAAGAATTTCTTCTCAATCTCCCACCTAGCCCTGCCCTCTGGCAGTGGGAAGCCATTCCCTGTGTGCTATCATTCCATGCCTTGCCCAAAGTCCCTCTGTAGCTCTCTTGGAACAACTTTAAATACTAGAAGATTCTCTAAACAAGAATCTCCAAAAGGCTGGGAATTTATTTTTAGGATTAAATTGAAATGTCATCTCCTAGCAGCAGTGGTAAATCCCCAGTTTAGGTCCTCCTGGGCACAGGAGAGTGGATGGTTGCAAACTGCTGGTTTTGTCATGCAGACTGTGCTCTGCACATCATCAGGTCTGTATATGCACAGCCCTAGGAGCCCATCCAGCTCCCTGCCAGGCATATAGAATCCTAGGACAGTTTGGGTTGGAAGGGACCTTAAAGCTCATCCAGTCCCACCCCCTGCCATGGGCAGGGACACCTTCCACCAGCCCAGGTTGCTCCAAGCCCCATCCAACCTGCCCTGGAACACTCCCAGGGATGGAGCAGCCACAGCTTCTCTGGGAAACCTGTGCCAGTGCCTCAGCACCTTCACAGGGAAGAATTCCTTCCTAAAAATATATATAGACATTCTGGTCTGTAGTATCATATAATACACTAATACAAACCCAACGTATTACATGATTAGCTACATCTGCCTGGTTGTATAATTCAATTTTCTTCATTTCTAAATACTGCCCTTTGTTCTAGCAACTGCTCCTGCACGTGTTTTGGAAAGCCAGAAATCAACAAAATAACAGGATTGTCTCTGACTCCAAGCTTTACTAATAAACTCTTATGAGCAGCTGAAGCCTGACAGCAGGATTCTGTGTGGCTTAGGAGGCACTTTGGCTAGTGAGTTTCTACCTCAAATTAGTCCAAAAGTAGAGGCCAATTTTACCATCACACACTCGTGCACTGCCCAACCTGCTCAGGCCATGCCAACCAGCACTGCTGTGTGATCCAGCTGCCTGAACCTCTGATTGTTATTTCTTCCAGCTGCTCCCCTTGTGCAGAGCCTGTCCTGATGCCTTTGAACTATTAAATTCCCAGTTCTGACCATGACCGTGGGCTGAATCTCTCCCTTTAGTGTTCAGCTCACTGTCAACATCCATTATGCAAACTGGGAGACACCAGAGCACTCCTGGCCAAAGGCACCACCTCAAACAGCAGCAGGATGAAAGGGCTGATGAATGCAAAGGGTAGGAGGATGAGGAAGCTGGGAAGAATGGGGGAGCAGCTGGAAAAAGTTAAGTTTTCATTCATCATGACTCCTGCCTGCTGACAACAGCTGGATTTGTGACTTGTGTTCAGCTTTTCCCTTCCTGGGGACAACCAGAGCTGAGAGCTTGGAAATAGTGTTAACAGATGGATCAGCCATGGCTGGAAAAATCACCAGGGCAACAGCAAAGCAGGGGGGATGAGGAAAGGACCATGGCTGTAGTGCTGAGCCACATTATGATTTAATCCTGGTGGATTCCTACTGGATTCAGGCATCACAAATGAGGCTCCATGTCCCGTGGAATCAATATTGCAGATGCATCACTCGACTGTCTCTGGGGAGGTGAGGAGAGGAGTTGCTTGAAGGAAGAGAAGAAAGATGTAAGATTCCTGTCCTCAGGATACATGAGTGTTTTATTCCTGATGCTCAGACTCCCACTGCAAGCCATTCTCTCCCAGTATTTCTGTGCTGGGAGGGAAGCATCCCCCAGATTCCTGGCAAGTATAATTGTCATTTGTACGTACCCAATCATGGAGCTCTTAAATTCAACTGCATCACTCCTGCTATTTCCCTAAGACTCTCACTAACATCCTTGCTCTTGCCTGTGCAATGCCAACATAAAATATACCCTGCTCCAAGCCCCAGCCCATTGCTGGGACGCAGGAAGCTTTGGGCTGATGGAGTAGCCTGGAGAAAGCTCTGGAAAGTCAAGGGGCAGTGTCTGCTGTGCAGCCAGAGCCTCCCTGCAGCAGTGATGGCTGCAAAGCTATTTTGCCAGGTATTTCATTAATCCAAGAGAAAGCAAGCAGATTTAGTGGATTTTAAACAGCTCCTTCAGATGTTTTGTAAAATCAAGCAGTGCTTCCAAATTAGTAGCAACTCCTGGACTGCAGCTAGCTGTCACCCTCAAAATCTGCTTAAGTGTCTGGGAAGTGTCTTTCTGGGGAGGAATGGGATGAGAGAAAAACATTTCTGAGCCTAGTTAGATTCCACAGGGGATTATAAATAATACAGACATTTTTTGGTGTCTTTGGGCTCACAGAGAATTCACTGTTAAAGCCAAACCACTTCTGACTGTGGCTGATTACATTTTCTATGTCTGGGTTTTCCTGTGGATGCTCAGGAATGACCTTTAAGATTTCAGCTGGATTTCTGTGACCTAGAAAAATATATATATAGGAGAAACAAGACATTTTTGACCCTCTTTGTAGTGGGTCAGAACACTCTGGTCAGTTTGTGCTGGGTTCTATAGGAGTCTTTCATAAATAGATGTTTATGCACAAATGCCCTTTTTCTTCCTAAACTTTATCCAGAAAAGAATCCCTCAGTCTCTGTGGAAGGTTTATTTGATTTCCATGCATCATGTTCATCTGATCAGGATGTTATCCTGAGGAAAAGGGAAAAACACAGCCCCTGTCCTGCACCCCATGGGTCATCATCACCACCCCATCAGCCTGGGGCAATCTGTAAGTGCTGGG
>NW_008652355.1:11727-41535 GCF_000695815.1 Acanthisitta chloris
GCTTTGGGTTTGTTCTAGGACAAAGGATTTGTTGTTTGCCTTGGGTCAAACCTTGCACTGAACTCTTCCATCCAAACCCAGCCCTGCTCATCTCCCTCCCACATTAACCCTTTCACTGTGGCATCCTCACTGTGCAGGGAGTCAGTCTCACTCTGTGGGTAGGTTGGAAGCAATTTGGTTGCTCACAAAACATCTCTGGTGGATTTTTTCAGCCTTGATTCCATGCCTATACTCTAGTTGGAATAAACAGAGTCTTATTTAGAGCCTGCAGGAGTATCCCCTGTGCAAAAAGTCTGCTGTGTCAGCCTGGGGACAGAGCAGGTTTGTTTCCTTCTGCATAGCTCCCAGGGCTTTTCATTTTCAGATCTCATTGAAATACTCTTTGCTTTTTGCTTTTGTCCTCCACTTGTGAAAATCAAGATCAATTCCCAGACCTCCCTGCCAGCCTGTGCTGCTTTTTCTCCTAATGGTGACCTCAACCTGTGCATTTCCAGCTCTGATATTTCTATTTACATTTCTCCAGCCTCCCAAATCAGTTCCTTGGCCTCTTGGGCACTTTCGCAGCATTTCAGGCTGTAGTTCTGCTGGTAAGAAGAGATGGTGGGGAGGCTGGTTAATGTCAGGGGCTGCTGCAGGGCACAGTCCTGAGTTCAGCCATCCCACGAAATTAAACTTGTGGCTTTCCAGTCAGAGCTCAAGCCAAGATCCTTAAGCTTCAGAAAATGAACATGTCATTGCAATGTAAACCAATTTCCAGGCAAATTCCTCTGATACCAGTGCTGGATACAGCATAGATCCCAATTGAGCTTGGAGTTGTGCCTTTCCAGAGCTGGTGTTCCCAGCCTGGAGACACACTAAGCCCTTTCTGCTCTATACCTGTTGCCACTTCCCACCTTGCAACACAAAGAAACTGCATTTTTCCCCTCCTGGGATTCACACAGTATATTCAGGAATTCTTGCTCTGCTAGAGAAGGGAATGTAAAGACTTTATTCCCAAATATTAGCTGAATTACATGCATGACTCCTGCTTAGAGGCTGATTGATTAGAGGCACATGATGTGAGGAAAGGAAATCATGCTACTGACAGCCAGGGGTTAGCAAGGGGTTGGAAGGAGACTCCCAGAGGAAAAGGCTTCATTGTATTCCAAGTGCAACTGAACACATGATAGATTTAATATATGATTATTACAAATTAACCATAAATTGAAGCCCAGACAGTTTCCTGTTCAAGGGGGAGGAGATGGAATATTAAGTACATCATGCAATTATGAGGAATTGTTTCCATTTGGCATAAATCATTCTCCAGCCTCCATTATCTGTCTGTAAAAAGCACAAGTGTCTTGGCTTCTGCATATAAATAACTTCCTTGAAAATTATTCTTGCAGGGTCTGTGAGTGATGGGCTAATCCTGTTATGAGATTTTAATGCCAAATTACATATTCAGACTGGAATGATACTATTTAAACTGCTCCACAGATGAAGAGCATAATCACAGTTTTTCATTTCATACATTTTTTCCCCCTGTTAGTGCCTAATATCATTTATACAGACAAGGCTGTCAGCAGCAGACAATGCTGTCCATAATCCATGGACAATGCTTGAGCTCCTGGAGCAAACTCCTCTCAGACAGAGCAGATGATGTTTTAATATCTAGACACATAGAGTATGATCTGAAGGAGTGAGGACAGGAGATAAGTTGTGGCTGCCCCATCCCTGGAAGTGTTCCAGGCCAGGTTGGATGGGGTTTGGAGCAACCCTGGCTGGTGGAGGGTGACCCTGCCTGTGGCAGGGAGCGGAACTAGATGAGCTTCAATGTCCCTCCCAACCCAAACCATTCCAGGATTCTCTGTGCCACTAACCAGATGCTCAGTTGAAAAAACAACCAGCATCTGTGGTCCCCCCTCTCTCCAGGGGCTTCATCAGATACCTGACTGCAGTTTGTATTAGGGCCAAACTTTCTAAGGGAATCAGGACAATCTGCTGCCAAGGTGGGAGTATGCAGATCCTTATGCAGTAGCTGTGCAGTTACAGCTGGGATCAACAGGAAGCCACTGCATGGGAAGAAATAGAAAAGGAGGCTTGTATTCATGAGTTATACTTCCTTATTCAATTTTTGGAAGGAGAGAGGACTCAAAAGTAAATTCAAGATGAAGTTTTGCAGTTAATACTCATCTCTGATAATGATTTTTTTGCTGTTGAAGCTTTGCTGTTTGAGGATTTTAAGTGGAATGGGCAGAGTAGCTCATCCTAAAATGAAGAAGTGTTTTTATTCAAGTGTACTTTTCTGTATTTCTTTTGGAAAGGCAAAAAACCTCTTTATTTTTCAACCATTCAGAGACATTGAGGAACAGAAATGGATTAGAAATAGACACTTTAACAATTGATAATGAAGTTTTGAATAGCTGCTCCTGGTTAAATGCTAAAAACAGTGAGATAAAACTGATTGATCTGACTTGGTCCAACCATTTTGGCATGACTGTTTGGCATTGCCTTTCCATGAGCTGCTGGCTAATTATTTCTAGCTGCAATACTTATCACATAAATACTTGAATATTTATCACAACAAACTATGATTTTACAGGTGATAGAAAACCTACAGGAGCCAGTTTGCTCTACAAGAAGTTCCTAATTATACAGCTGCTAAGGAGTCACTTGACTCTGAGAACTGATAGTTTTAATTATTATTTAAATGTAATATATTTTATTTGATAATTAATTCTTAAATTTAAGGGGGTGTAATCCACAATTAAAAAATACATTAATAATGTATAAAACCCTACATAGATTTCTATCTGTAGCTTTAGAGCTAGTTGGAGTAGCTACTTAAACCTAGTTCTGGCATGAACTAGGACAAGATGAATGGGAGATTCCCAGCTCCCTGACTTCCCATGCATTTCCCTTCATGACAATCAAAGTTCCCATCTCAGTTTTCATAGTAGATGATAAATCTCTTTACCAGATACAAAACGCTCTCAGATCTCTGAATGGAACATGTAGCTGGAGAAGTTTGGGGGATCTTTGAAATGCTGGAGCCAGACCATGGCAAAGGGTTTCCTCCACAAGGTTTTGGGTCCCAGACACATGGAAAGCAGTGGAAATGCTTCTGATTGCTCTGCACATTCCTGTTTGAGGAGGGAGGGGGAGCAGAGTGCTGGCAGCATGAGGTTTTCATCAAGGGACAAAGGCAGGCACAGGAAACTTGATCAAAACAAATGGATATTTCAACTGGAGAGGGCAAGGCTAGGTTAGGGATTGGGAAGGAATTCCTCTCTGTGAGGGTCCTGAGGCACTGGCACAGGTTGTTCCATCCCTGGGAGAGCTCCAGGCCAGGTTGGATGGGGCTTGGAGCAGCCTGGGCTAGTGGAAGGTGTCCCTGCCCATAGCAGGGGTTGGAAGGATATGAGCTTTAAGGTTCTTTCCAACCCAGATCATTCCATGGCTCTGTCTGGTTTGCTCTCCATTCCTATTTGTTCCCCTCAATGTCTCAGCCATAGAAAGGATTCTCCAGTGGGACGCAGCTACAATAACAAATCACTTGTGGAGTTTGGGGTTTAAAGATCCCTCCCAACCCAACCCAGTCTGGGACTCTGTGTCTCTGAAAATGACCCATCAAACCACTGTGGTGGCTGCAGCTCATCTGGGTCAAGAGCCTTATCAGTACAAATGACTTTGAATGAAATAGAGTAAAGTAAGAGCCTCTCCTTCCTGGTGGGAACCTGTGGCAGTGAGGGGAGTGCTGAGTGAGCATCCCACTGCTGCCAGGAATGGGGCTTGGGGCCAAGAAGTCAAGGGCTGCCTGCTGACTTTTGCTGCAGAGGGGCAAGAATGACAGCACCCAGCTCATGAGTGATAGCTCTGCCCCAGAAAGCTCTGGTGTTTAGCTTACAGGACACTTCTCCTGCCAGGCAGGAACACTGTGGAGGGTGAATGAGGAGTACCTCTCCATTTGCAGCTCTCAGGGCACATCTGGGAACAACCTGGCTCTCAAACCGCTTGGACTTCAGCTGCTGATTGCAAAAGAATAAGCTCTGTGCTTTGTCATCTACTTTTGAGCACAGGAAGATATGGTAGGGGGTGGAACAAAATGACCTTTAAGGTCCCTTCTAACTCAAACCATTCTGGGGTTTGATGACATTCTGCTCTCCTCCAGAGGCAGAGGTGCATCTTCCAAAAGAGACAGCCAGAACGAGCACCACTCTATCAACTAAAGCAAACAGAGTGACTGACACCACTTAGGATCTAGTTACTGCAGGACATCAATGCAGTATAACAATATCTGTCATTGGGAAGAGTCTGGGTTTGCACGTGTCAGTATCATTGCACAGCAAAGGAGACAGAGAGGTTTAAATATTTAATTTCCTTCCTTTTTTTAGCCTTATACAGGAAGGGAAATGTTGCTGAGGTTTTCTTCTTTAACAAATTAAGCTGTCATGGTAAATCAAAACCACATCCCCTGAAATAACTGAATTAACTGCTTAAATGTTAAAAGTGAAGCAAAAAAAGTCTTGGAATGAAACGCTTAATAAAAACAAGTTGTACTGAGAGCAGCAGCTGAATAACAAAGAGTTTGCAACAGGTTTGTGTCATGGTCCCAACCTTCCACCCAAGTTCAATTCCCAGAGTCTGCTGCGGTACCAGCAGTTCCCATCCAGCATCCTTTGACCCTGCTCAGCTCTATGTCTGCAGCTAAATTCATGGATAAGGAGCTTGCCAAAGATTTCATGAGTGTTATCAAGTCTCCACCCATGTTACTCCTGGACGTGGCACTAGAGTTGCCTATTGTTTTGTATCCGGAATTTGGGATTATATCATCCTCATTTCTTTGCTTAGTGGATCTTTTCCTCATGCTTGATCCAAGCCACACTGTATCCAAATCTGGACAACAAGCAGAGCAAGGGGAGAAAAGCTGCAGAGCCAGTGGGAATGGAGCTGAGTTGCAAGTAATAGGCCTCATAGACCAGAATGGTCTTGGACAGGGTGATACTACTCCATATATCTGCTACCTGTTGTCCAGCAGCCCCTCAGCATCCTAACAGCAAACTGGCTATGCTCACTGAATTTAACACAGATTCACCAACCATTTGGGCTGAGCTTAAATTGCATTTTTCAGCAAATTAGCTGTATTTGCATTTTCCTTCACCTTTGTTCTCATTGCAAGTAAAAATACTATCTTCTGTCCTAGCATTTCTAGATGCTTTCAGACTATGTGTGAGGCTCTGCCACAAACACTGATCCCCTTGCTGTTAGCCCTCAGCAGCAGCTCCACACAGAGCTCCTTTTGGCCTGCCAGACACATATTCCTTGGAGAAAGGGGAAGATGTTTGCCAAATTGATCTCTACTCTTGATTTACTCAACATCTTATTTGTTCTCTGTTTCAGGTCACAGCCTGGCAGCTCTTACCCTCTCTGTTCCCTTACACTAAAATGTGAGGCAATTCTGTTACTCTGAGGGTTTCCTTTGGGATTTACACTGACAATGTGGGGAATGATCCCATCACTGGTGTTGGAAGCTCCCACAGGATTTAGGTAATGGTTCTATTTATCCAGTGACTAAGTTAATTCACCTCTTATGGCTACAGCTTGGAGGGCTTTGAGAGCTTTCAGCTTTCTTTAGCAAAGCATTCAGTGTTTTCCTGTGTGTGGGCACTGGGAATTTCAGCTTTCATTTGAAATGCAGACTTGCAAGAACTTTACATAAAATCAAGGGGGGAAAGGTGGAAAGGGAAAGGTCAATCCATATTGGATTCAGCACAACACAAAGCAAACCTGCCCTGAGGAGATGCTTTTCCTTGTCTCCACTGCTGCATTTCCCTTTCATTTAACTAATTAATCACCAGTAGCCATTACATCAGCTTGGCTTCTTCTGCTATACATCCACTGGTGTAATTCCCAGTGTGAAAGGCTGGTAGGCTGTGGAGGGGATCTGGGTGTTGTATCTAGAGCTTGGTCTTTCTTTCCCATTGTGTGTGCCTTCCTCCCTTGCTGACAGCTGATCAGACAGTGGGGTGGAATGTGCTATTTAATTTCTCTGCAATGAATCCACCAGCTCTGCCCTGTCATTGCAATTAGTCATACCCTCTCAGGGCTTTATAATCCTCACATATCACATCTCAGCCAGTGGTTCCTATAGTGTTGGGAACAAAGCTCATCCAACATCCCCAGGGAGAAATGTCCAGAGGAAGTGGCTGCCAGACAAGAAGCACCAGAAATAGGCAATTGGAGCTAACAGTAACTTACAGATAAAAATTAAGAATGTAGTGGTGTCTTTTACGCCTCTGAGGTGAGGATCAAACATTCCTCTGAGCTGGGCACGAGGTTTGATCGGTTGGTGAGTAGAGTGGGAGGAGAGGCTCTTGTGCCCCATTCCAGAGGAAAAGAATGGTGTAAATACAAGCAAATTCCACAGCAGAATATCCCCTTACTCTGTAGACTTGACCTATGCTGCAGACCATGGAATTCAAGGCAAGTACAGTCAAAACGAAAGTTGACTTCAACATGCAGAACCTAACAGGTTTCCTCTTCAAAGGCTGCCCCATCCCTGGGAGGGTTCCAGGCCAGGTTGGATGGGGCTTGGAGCAACCTGGGCTAGTGGAAGGTGTCCCTGCCCACGGCAGGGGGTGGAACCAGATGAGCTTTGAGGTCATTCTCAACCCAGACCTGTCTGAGATTCTGGGATTCAATGACTCACATTCAGCACCTCTAAAACACTTAAACTCTTCCATCCTTAACAACATATTATATACTCCTAAATCATTTACTCTGTGTCTGCACTAAACTTTCATACCTCCTCATCTGACCACTGAAAGCAGGAAAATTGGCATCTGCTCATTGTGGGAATGTAGATTATGATTCATCCCAGAGTTTTAGCCCAGCAAATTACAAGGGTAATAGTTATCACAAACCACCACGTGCAGTAATGACAGACAGCTGTTGTGGTAATGAGAGGCCAATCAATAATTCATTTGATATTCCTTGTGCAATCAATCCTGATAAATTAAGGCAGCTTTAATGTGGCACTAACATGCATTTCCTGGGCTCACCAGTGTCATTTAACAATTAGTGCTCCTTCGTTTCCAATCACAGCTGTCCTTGCTCAGCGCACACACGGAAACCATCAGAGCTGCTGCATCCAGCAGAGATGGGATAATAGCTGGAAAGCTTTCAAAGGCTTGGGAGGCTCATCTGCCCAGCCATGAGCAGCTTGGTTTGTACCCTACCTTGTTCCCAGTCTATTCAGGACCATTACTCACCTCAGTAGAGTGTAATTGTAGTATATTTAGTGATACTACTTTTTCATTGAGTTGTTCAAACTCCTGCACTCAAATACATTGGAAAACCATCAATATCTATATTCAGGATGCAATTAAACACAGACAAAAGCTAAAGAAGTTATAGAACCATTCTTAACACACCCATCACACCAAAAGGTGCTGTTTTCATGCTCTGCTGCATTCTATGCTTGGAGCTGCTAAACTGGTCAGATTTAAAGGCTCAGAGTCATCTCCTGCAGAAGGGACACATGTGGGGAAGGTGTTTGAGCTGGGTGGGGGCCTAAAAGCCAATCCAGGGTGCCATGTGGGGCGTCACTAGGCTGCTACTGTCAGAACAGGGAATGTTATTCTCAGGAAAGCAAAGTAAAACATACTAATTGCCTCCCTGGTTGTGCCCCAAAACTTGGGGCTCTATAAGAAGTCCATGTGGGTTTTGTAGAGCATTCTTGGCTATCTCAGAGCTATACTGAGAAGTTCCAGACTACCGGGTACAAGGATAGCTGCTCCACCTAAGAGCAGTGCAGCCCCAGCTGCCTCCTGCCCCGCTGGGGCTCAGCTGGGGCAGAGGGAAGGGAGGAACGTGATGCTGGCAGAGTCCCCACAGCCTGGGCTTCACTTCAAGGCAAGTCTTGTAACCTTTAGGGCTATTCACACCGCCAAAACAAGGGGCTTGGCCTCAAGATTTTAAGATCATTCCTGATTTTGTTTTCTATTTAGGAAAAGGAGAGAAGAAACCCAAACACAAAAGAGCCAGCCAGCCCAACTCCAGCATAAAGCACTTTGCCTTGGGCATCAGTCTCATTAAGAATTGCTTCACACCTCTTTCTTATGCTCAGAGTCAACTGAAAGATTTGTTTGATTGAGCTGCTTTGCAAACAACCCTTATAAACTTGTGCCATTCTCTCACCTCCCTTTCAAGTGCTATCTTTTTGTCCTTGGATGCTCTAAATTATTAACATATTTTACAGTGTGCTCGAGATAAAAGAGATCTTTCAACTGGCATTTTCTCACCCCTTGCTTGAGCCAGTCACGTTGTTTCTCACTGCATACCTTTGATCAACCTGCTTGTCGGATGTTAAACCACAGGACACCCCTAGTGAGGAAAGAATCAGGAGGAAGGAAGCCTTTCAGCAATCCCTTGCCATCAGTATTTTCTGCTGAGCTAAGGCAGCACTTTGAAGTCACCTAAGCTTACGGGCAGGCTCTGAGAGAGGTCATCCTCAGGGGCAGGAAAAGCAGAGTTATAAAAAGGAGTACAGGTTTGTTGTAAACATCTCTTGAACCTGCACAGGGAATGTAATATATATGGTTGCAAATATGCTGCAGTGGAAGTTGCTACCAGGAGTAACGAATTATTTATTGTCTTGACTCCAAGATTGGTCTTACTATGAACAAAGTCTTCTCTACTTTACCAACTCCTTCTAAACGGTTTTTCAACCAGTCTAATATGAAATGTCACTGTCTTGAAGGGGCTTGTCTCTCTCAGGGGAGACTACATATCACCTCGTAAAAAGCCAAGAAGCTTGCCTAGGGGGAGATTTAGGGGAGGTTTACATTGGATATTAGGGAAAATTCCTTCACCAAAAGAGTTGTCCAGTCCTGGCACAGCTGCCCAGGGCAGTGGTGGAGTCACCATCCCTGGAGGGATTTAACAGCTAAGTGGATGTGGCACTTGGGGACATGGTTAGTGGTGGCCTTGGCAGTGCTGGGGAATGGTTGGACTCGATGAGCTTAAAGGACTTTTCCTACCTAAACAGGCCTGTGATTCTATGATTCCACAGACTATTACAAGCAGAACAAAGCCCTTTGGCTGCTGACACGCCAAGAAGGAGCTCCTGAGGACAGGCAGCATCCCTCGCTCCTGCTGGGAGCAGCTGCGTGTCCCTGGCAGGGCCACAGGGCCATCTAGAGGAGAAGGAGCTCAAGCCCAGCAGTGCCCGGTGGCACCTGCGGCACTCGCAGACCAAGATACACCTGGAATCCCAGGGACTAAAGCAGAGCCAGGGCCCCAGGGCAGCTGGAGCTGGGGAGTTTTCCTCCAGGTGTTTGATAAACAGGAAGTGAACAATGTTCTCCTTTATTGGCATCCTGTGTGGAACTCACAGCAGGCACACAGCGTTTGGAGTACACTCTGCCTGGTCTAGGAAGCAAAGGTCACGCATAAGAGCTCCTGAAGAAGTGTGAATGAAAGGGCTGCAGTTCCCGATCCCATCTCCTGCACGCAGGAAATCCGGAGCGGGATTTACAATGGGAAAGATGTAAAGCATTTGTAGTTGGAGATAATTCCCCACAATAGGATTAAAGTGGCATCAACTGCAGCCAGACTGAGTGTACACTCCACCTTCCCTCACTGGTTTGCATTCCTGGCTGTGAGCTGTTCCTAGAGAGCCACCACAGGTGTGTGCTGTGCCTTCCAGCCTGCTGCACCTGTACCTGCTCAGACATGGCTCATGTTCTGTGCTGGCTGATAATGAAGAATCTACTAGCCCAAGAATGTTAATTAGTTGTCCAGATGTACATACAGAGGTCTGTACAGGATGAAACACTGTCCCTTGCTCCTTGCCTGGTTTAAGCAGCTATCACAGCTCAACAGAGATTATAATACACACCAGATATAATACACAACTCCTCATATATTGCAAGGCTAACTTGAGGATTTTCTTATAAAAGGGAGTTCATTGGCAACTTCTGAGCATCCTGCTCTGCTTAAGAAGCAGTGAAATACTTGCAGAGCATGCCCAGACTGGCTGTGAACAGCGAGAACATCACAGACACAAGTCATAGTCAGGACTCTTATCTCACCCTCAGAGATAAGAGACAGCTTAAATGAGAAGGAAGCCTCAAAAGGGTGAAATAACTTGACCATAGTCGTGGCACAGTGGCACAGCCATTGAGGAGGTGACAGATTACTCACCTTCCCATCCTGTGCCTGCAAGCACAGTAGCACACACGTGACCACTGTGTTTGGTTTTTCAGGGCCATCCTCATAGGCACAAAAATCACAAGATACTTGTTACTGAGGAGAAACTCCATGTGCAGTATCCCAAATTTAATATTTTGTCAGAGAATTACTCCAGGCCACTAGACAGTCCAATTCCTTCCCCCAGCATTGCTCTTGGCTGTCATGTCCATCCTCATCAGCTCTTTGCCTTCCTGATAGGATCTCAGACATATCACACTGATGGTTTGAAACCAGGAAGATCAACAGTGACAGAAGGAAATGACATACAGCAGGAAAAAGGAGAATGGATCCTTCTAAACCAAGCCAAAGCCTATTTTTAATTTTAAATCCAGGCCCAAATTTGTCCTGATCCATGAAACTGCCTCTGCTGGGAACGTGCACATTCACATGTGCTATAAATAGAGAAGTATTTGTATAACAAGTTGCAGCATAATGTAATAAACTACATTTCTCATCTGTCTGACAGCTCTGCCTGAAGTCTGACCACTAATCTATTTGAACTCAGGCTCTAGAGATTCTTCCAAGCTCTTCTGGAGTCTAACCTGTCACAAATCAAGTTCTTTCTGAGGCTCTGAGTGGCTGAAATCTCCCTCCCAACATTAGCAACATTAACAATTCAGTCAGCAGGATTCCCATTTGCTCTTTTCTAGCTCGAGGGCTCTGCTGTGTTAACAGCACTCTGATGTGTTTGTGTGGGGTAAGTGAGCCCATCTGCTCCAACACAAACAAGCAACAGAGTATTGAGAAAATGGGGCTATTTTAAAGCCTTTTTTTCTGACTAATTTGCAGCCAGTTAGGTGATGTCATGGGCTTTGAATGCTAGAAAATCACAATGCTCCAAACCACTAAACTCTTGCTTTGTATACTAAGCTGAGGGAAAATAAAGAGCTTAAGAAACTTATGGTTTTCACGTGTGGCTGAGATGGTTCAGGTTAGTAAACAACAACTCATGTGCTGATGAAATACATAGAGGAACAGAATGGTTTGGGTTGAAAGGGACTCAAAGACCATCTAGTTCTAGTTAAGGTATTGACAAAATCCAACATTTTCATTGTGTCACCTCTTCCCAAGCACAGGCATGGGAACAAAAGAGGTTTATAAGGAAAAAAATTGATGGTAAAGCAGTGTAAACAAGTACAGTGTCATGTGCTCTTGTGAACAGCTCCTCTTCTCCCCTGGCCTGCCAGCCTCCAGTCCTCTGTCTGGGCATGAAGTGATTTCCTGCAGGATTTTACACTTTTCAGTCTCTTTGGTCAAAAAAATTGACATTTCAGGAGATCATTGTTACCAAATGAGATGAAAGAAACTTATCCAACCCCAATGTGATGTGAATAAGTAGCTATTTCTCTTTATTCAGCCCTGGGAGCATGAGGGATCCTCCTCCAACATGTTTCCCTGACAACAAATTCATACAGTTCATATACCCTCTTGTTGTATAAGTCCATTTTTTGATTTAGCCTTTACAGTGGTTGTTCCTATTACTTACATGACTTTCTTTTAAGGTGATCATTGGTAGTTTGACCTATTACTTGAAATCCTTGGTACCCAGACCAAGATGGGACAGGTAGAGAGGGTTACAAGCAGCATAGCAATACATGTAACTTCTTGGTGAGGTGTCTCTGGCTGCCTACACAAACCACAGCATTCCAAACAATCCTATATTCTCTATTTCACAGCATTCTTCAATAAACCTGTATTCTGCTTTTATTCTTCAACTTTTAATCACAACTGTGATCTCCAATTTCCGTGGCCTTGCTTATTGCTTATGTGATTCACTCTTGATTAGTTTTGTAAACAGAGTATTTGTCACAACACAAGTGGCTGCAGGTCTTTGAAGCCAAAGCAGCTGGGGATCCGTGGTGGCTCCTCCAGTTACACCAGTTTCGTCTCAGCTCTGCTGGGTTAGGGATGTCATGCAGAGCCACAGACATACCACGTGCCTGATGATTCCTTGGCTTTGGCCAAAAAAAAAGGGGAAGATTTTCCTCTCACTGTGTTAGCAGGTCAAAGGAGGTGATTCTCCACCTCTGCTCTGCTCTCATGAGACCCACTGGAGTACTGTGTGCTGCTCTGGTGTCCTCAATATATGAAGGACATGGAACTGTTGGAGCAAGTCCAGAGGAGACCACGAAGTTGCTAAGAGGACTGGAGCACCTCCCTTATGAAGACAGGCTGAGGGAACTGGGGCTGCTCAGTCTGGAGAAGAGAAAACTGTGGAGACCTCAGAGCAACTTTTCAATATCTGAAGGGCCTACAAGGAATCAGAGAGGGACTCTGTGTTAGGAACTGCAATGATAGGACAAGGGGTAATGGGTTAAAACTGAAGGAGGGGGAGTTTAGGTTAGATATTACAAAAAAGTATTTTCCTGTGAGGGTGGTGAGGCACTGTCACAGGTTGTCCAGGGACGTGGTGGCTGCCCTGACCCTGGCAGTGTTCAAGGCCAGGCTGCATGAGACCTTGTGCAACATGATCTAGTAAGGAGATGTCCCTGCCCAGGGCAGGGGGTTGGGACTAGATGATCTGTAAGGCCCATTCCAAGCCTTAAATTCTATGATTCTATGATGTTCAAGTTCTCCTTCAGGTCTAATCTTGAGAAGAAAATCTGGTCCCAATATTATCCTTTAATTTTCCCCCCCTGATTTAGACACTGAGTCTTCTGAAATAACCAACCCAATGCAATGCTGTTTGGGCCTCTGATGCTCAGATATTTAGCAGTGGTCAATTTAGAAGGGTCAGTTTGAGTCAAAGTAAAATCTGTCAGAAACCCCATGAGGATTCCCTTGTCAACAGACAAGGATCAGATTTGGAGAGGCATTAACAGTGCTCCCATGAGGTAATAAATACTTAAAGTATGAAAGCTGAATTCCAACAGTTTCTCTGCATAACAACTTTCCATCTATTTTTCTTTCCCTTTGGAAAAAAAAAATTATTTTTTAAAATGAAACATTATACTAATAAAAGCAGATAAAAATGTTAATAAAACCTCCTGACTTGAGATATGCAGAACCCAATTCTTCTCTCATTTATAGCACTTCCATTTAGGTAAAGCTTCTACATATTTGAGTTGATCCCAATTGCTTTGGGTTAGTAGGGAGAAATCAAACCTACAAACTCCAGCCAAGCGTGATAGATTAGAGCAGGCTAATGTTAACTGCAGAAATGGTCATAAATTGCTAACATTTACACTTTTGAAGAGGTGAAAAACCAACCTGTGAGCATCACTAACATGCTGGGGAGCTGCACATGTATTTACAACAGCATTGATTTCTCTTCTATAGTGTCTGGTTTTGTCCATCATTTCCAGCAGGATTTTTTCCCCTGGGTGGAACCACATTTAAATCCACGAATGACAACATTAAATACTTGATTCAAGACTCTCAATAGCATTAAAACACAATGAAGTTGTGGCAGATTTACACTGGTGAAAGTGGGGAAAATCATGTCATACATATGCATAGGAAAGACTAACTTCTGTGGCACTGACTCTGCTACAGTTGGATGGTTTTCTAGCTCTATCCTGCTCATTTTGAACGATTCTAGGTCTGGTGGTTTCCTGATGACCAGAGAGATAGTAGCAGCTGTAAGCAAAAACATAGTTTGATGGATAAAATCAACTTAGCATGCACTTTCAGGCAATTTAAAGTTCATTATTGGAAAAGAATTCTTCCTTGTGAGGGTGCTGAGGCACTGGCACAGGTTGCCCAGAGAAGCTGTGGGTGCTCCATCCCTGGGAGTGTTCCAGGCCAGGTTGGATGGGGCTTGGAGCAACCTGGACTGGTGGAAGGTGTCCCTGCCCATGGCAGGGGTGGGACTGGATGAACTTTGAGGTTCTTTCCAACCCAAACCATTCCAGGATTCTATGAGGCCACCCAGTAACTTATCTAAGAGTTGTCACTCTGCCTTGTCTTTTAGAGGATATTTTTAATGTCCGTGCTTCCTGGAACATTAATTTTTGTAGTGGAGGAAAACAGTTCCCAAATGTCCTGTTGTAATCAGATGTTTCATTTACCTCTCACGAAATGAACCCAAGGAGTGGTTGAGCTAGAGCAGCTCTCGCTCCCTTCTCTCCGCAGCCACAAGATGGCAAAAGAGCTTCGAACATGCAATAAATCCACAGCAACAGGTTTTCGAGGAGTTCAGCAAAACACATGCACAAATTCTACTTGTCTGGGCTTTACAATCCTCATTGGATGTAGAGAGCACAGGGCAGGTGATCCACATGCTGAGAATGGTTGTGACATTGGAGAGGGAATGTGAAAAACACCTAAAAGACATGAGTACATTTCTACAGTCCATAGGTTTGCTCCAAGCCCCATCCAGCCTGGCCTGGAACACTCCCAGGGATGGAGCAGCCACAGCTGCTCTGGACAAACCTGTGCCAGTGCCTCAGCACCCTCACAGGGAATAACTCCTTCCCAATATCCCATCTAGCCCTGCTGTCTGGCAGTGGGAAGTCATTCCCCTTGTCCTGTCACTCCCCACTTGTTCAAGGAACTCTGAAAATGTGGGTTCGGTTTTATTCTTTTTGTCCTTCACAGTCAGTCCCACTTCTTCCTCCACCACCAAAACCAAACCTCCAGTTTCTACTTAGGAGAGCTTAAGTGCTACTTCCAGATCTACTCTGCTTCTTGTCCTATAAATCTTAAAGCTCACCAACGATAATCACATTTTTAGCCCTTGTACCTCCCTATTACCATCATTTCTTTAACAATATTCAGTTCTTCCTAAGGATGATGTGCAACAAACTGCTCATTACACCAGCACAGGTCCAGTTCATCAGGAACTGTAGTGGCAGCACAAGGGGGAATAGGTTCTAATTGACAGAGAGCAGGTTTAGATGAGATATTGTGAAGGAACTTCTGGCTGTGAGGGTGCTGAGGGGCTGGCACAGGTTGCCCAGAGCAACTGTGGCTGCTCCATCCCTGGGAGTTTTCCAGGCCAGGTTGGATGGGGCTTGGAGCAACTTGGACTGGCGGAAAGTGTCCCTGCCCATGGCAGGGGTGGAAGAGATGAGCTTTAAGGTCCCTCCCAACCCAAAGCATTCTATGAGTCTGTAAATCACACATCCCTGAAGGTTTACACTGATTTACTGATGTAAAAATTGTCTCAATGCCACTGTAATTAGTGAACACGTAAAAGCTCAAAAGGGGCAAATTGCTCACAGTAATGTGAACAGTAAGTTCTACCCAACCAAGTGCCATTTCAAACCTCCTTTATAGAAGTAATTGAATGTAAAGATCCCATTTGATGAAGAAAACACATTTAAGTACAAACATTTGCCTTGTTATAACACTGCAATGCAGATTGCTGCTGCTGCACTTATGTCAGCAAATTTTTTGGCCTCTTTCCCCTCTAATCCCTTGCCAGGAGTTAAGAGCAGACTACAAGCTTTCAGCAAACAAGAGTGTTTTGGGAGCTGTTTGCAATTGAGGAGGGAAAAAACAACACAAAAAAGAGAGGCAACCCTGTGTTTGAACCTGCAGCTGAGGGACTTTGATCCCTCAGACCCAAGAATTCAAAGGCAAGGAGGAATCTCCCCAAGTCCCAGGATCTGCTGCCACCAGGTGGCACCGAGATTCCTCAGCCCAGGCAATGGCCTCAAATCAGAGAGTTGTAATTTCCTCCCTGGTTGTTGTGAATTGAATGGGGGAAAAGAAAATAATCCCTTCCATGGGAGGTGAAGTCACCCCCAAACCAGCTCCAGGCTGCCAGAGCTG
Source organism: Acanthisitta chloris (assembly GCF_000695815.1). Taxonomy (NCBI): domain Eukaryota; kingdom Metazoa; phylum Chordata; class Aves; order Passeriformes; family Acanthisittidae; genus Acanthisitta; species Acanthisitta chloris. The sequence goes on from NW_008652355.1 coordinate 27,679, forward strand.
TTGTGCACACCGAGGGACGTGGCAGTGATTCCAACAGTTCCTTAGGATTCTGTGCCATTGCATCCTGAAACAATTATCAAACATATCAAACAAAGGAGTTCTGTTAAAGGACAGGAGACCAAGGAAGCCACAGCAAAGGCAAATTAACCCTATATTCCAGGGGATTCTTGGGAAAGGCAAAACACTCTCAATTTGAATTGAAGCCTTGCTGTCCTTCAGATCCAATGTATCAGTCACTTCCTTTCCAACTGATGTCGAAAACAAACGGGATTCAAAGGGAAGAGGGATTTTTAAAAACTGTTATAGAGTTACCACATAAGGAGGAAAACTCCATTCCCCTCTGAGACACCAAGCAGCATCCTGGCTTTGCAACCTCCCTGATTTTTGCCGCTCACTAAGCCACAGAAGAGCTCAGGAATAACATTTAAAAGCCCTGATCACATCTTCGGCTGGAGGGAGGAGTTTCTGGCCATCACAGAAGCTGTTAGTTAGCAAAGGTTCCTCACAGGATCAGCTAGGTTGGAAGGGACCACACTGGGTGATCTGGTCCAACCTCCCTGCTCAAGCAGGGCCAGCCCAGAGCACCAGAGTTCTTGCATTATTTCCATGAAAGAACATAATTAATTAAGTGGATCTAAAGCCCTTAATAGTTTCAGTATTATTACTCATTGACAAACGGCAGAAAGAAATGGGTGCACAAAGCTCCACAAACCCAAGAGGAATGACTTCCACCAGCAATCTGTCTGCTCATTACTGCTGTGAAAAGCAAAAGCAGAGATTATTTCACTGTTCTGCCCTTCCCTTCTCCTCCAAGGAAAATAAAACCTTTTATAAAGCCAAGCTGAAGCCAAGGGAAGACATATTTTTGCCATTAGGTCGAGTTTTGTAAGATCCATTTGGTATTTTTGCAGGAGTTTTCAGCCTTAGTTTCAAGGTTACTGCACAAACATTGAAAATAAAGGAAGAAAAGTGTCTATTTAGTTATGATTCCTTTGTGGTTCATCCCATTGCTGCCTGGGCTACTCGCACCACAGGCCTGGATCCTTGGATATACTCCATCTCTGTGTTATCTTTTACTAAACCAAGGGAGAGAAACCACAACCTAAGTAAGGTAAAGCAATTTGCAGCTTCATGACAGCTTAAAAGAGCCCAACTGCTCTGCCATGACCCCAACAGCTCTCCTGCCTTTGTCCACACATTCCTAGCCCTCCCCAGGGTTCATCTGATCCTGCTGTGAACTGAGAGGGAAAACCAGCAGAAAACCAATAAAATAAAATAAAAAAAAGATTATTTTCTCCTAGTTTGGCTTCTGGAGTCAGGACACAGGAGGGTCAAGCTGAGGGGAGGGAAGGGGCAGGACCACAGAACTTCAGGGAGGTTCGAACTCCCATCACCCATCATCTGTAACCAGAAAGTCTCCAGCAGCATGATCCCAGTCACCTCAGGACTCTCCTGGGATCTTTCTGGCAGCTCATTCCATCCACAGGCAAAGCAGAGAATGAGCTGCTTCCTTCTCCAGGGCTGGGAGTGGGAGGAGGTGATCCACAAGAGCTGGTGTTGGGCATGCAGCAGGGCTGGGTATCTGGGATTGGGAAGAGGAATAAGGCCTCTCCTTTTTGGCATGAGTCACATTGCCTCATCTCATCCCACCTGGACCAATCCTCCCTGCCACCAACCCAGCACTGTGTGATTTTGTGTTACAGGTCTACCACTGAGTCCATGAGGTGGGAATTGAGGTGTGCCTGGTCTATAGTGAGGCAAGGAAGAGGTTCATGGGCCCAAATGTACCCATGGGAACGAAGGAAATGGTTTTCCTCCTACCCTGTTCAGAGGACTTCTCCATCAGTTGGTCTGGTTGGAGAACATCCAAAGGAAGAGCATGGAGGTGGTGGAGGGTCTAGAAGGGAATCCATATGAGGAACAACTGAGGTCACTTGGCTTGTTCAGCCTAGAGAAGAGACTGAGGGGAGCTTTAGCTTAGATATTAGGAGCAGGTTCTTCCCCCAGAGGGTGTTTGGGCACTGGAACAGCTCTCCAGGGCAGTGGTCACAACCCCAAACCTGACAGAGTTCAAGAAGTGTGTGGACAATGCTCTCAGACACAGGGTGGATTCTTAGGGTGTCCTGGGCAGGTTCAGGAGTTGGACTGGATAATCTATGATTCTAGTGAGGTTGGAGGCTGCAGCTATGTGGCCACATCACCATCAACCCAAGAGCTGCCATGAGCACCAGGAGCCAGCTCTGAGCACCTTCCTAATCCCATTTGAGGACACATGCAACAGCTCAGAATCCTAACAATTCTTTAGCAGGATGTTTTTATGGGAAGGGGAAGAATTCAAAGTTGCATCCCTTTCTCTGGCCCCCACAGAAACCTGGCAAACTCTCCTGGGACTCTTGTCTGGGGCTCTCCCAGCACTGTCTGCCTCGGCGCCCTCCTAAAGCTCTGTGTTATCTCATCCTTATTCCTCCTGCTTCTATAAAAATAACTGGGAGGGGGGGGGGGCAGATTCAAGTGTAAACAAAACATATTGGGCCAACGCAGTTTTCTACATAACAAACCACTGAATCACCCACTGTTGGAATTATGAAATCCCCTGTGATCCCACTGCTGGCTGTTATCCTTCAGGAAGCAACAATGCGAAGGAGAGGAAGACACCAGTTATGAAACCCACAGTCTCCTGAGCTCAGTGATCAACATTTTTGTCTCTTTGATATCCTTCCAACCTCCCTTGCCATTGTAGTCCTGTAAAATGTCAAAAACTGCTTGCCAGAGGCCTTTTGCTTTTAGCAATATTGAAAGCTGTGGCCATAAAAGGAAACAATTCCATCCCAGACCTCAATTTCCTTCCATTCCACGCTTGGAGTTTGTGATGGGACCAATGGAAGTTGTACCTGAGCATCAGAAACACCAGAGATCAATCAGACTTTGAGGACAAACAGGATATTTGGGGTTTGCAAACAATTTGCTCGACTTGAGCAACAATTCTGCAATGAAATTGTGTCTCCATCAACATGAACTAGAATTTAACCTCAGCAGAGCCAAGATGTGATCCTTAGTGTCCCAGACACATCCCCATTGCTAGGGTCTGGAAATAAGATGCATTAGGAATCCACTGCACTAATATTACCAGGGCTGAGAACTTCTTGTCCTTAAGAAAACTGTCAAATCCAGGAGGGAGGCGAAGGCAACTGAACCAGGAGAAAGAATCTGTCTCCATCCCTAGTCTGAAAGTTAGTTCCAGCAATATTTCACCAGTGATGCCACATCCAACCCCAGCACTACAACAAGAAATGCATCATAAAACCGACCCAGAAATTTGTTTTCTTTAGAGTGGATTCATTGCTTTCCCTATGCTATTTATTAATATAATAAATGACCTTGAAATATGTATTGCCCAAAATAAATGTCATTGATTAGGTTAAATAAAAATATCACTCGGCCCAACAATGACAAATTTCCTGGCTGTGCTCCTGTAGGCCAAAAACATGTTTCATTTAGGAGCAAGAGTTGCTGGCAGGAGCCTAGGGAGGAAACTGCTTGCCAAATGTCTCCATAGGAAATTAAATAATTGAGAATATTCTCTAACAGGAAAAAGAAAATCATTGCTCTCTGCAGTACACAGACCCAAACATCCTGGGCTTGGCTTGGCTTCTCTGAAGTGGTGGCCGAATGTTTGTTGGGATTTGGTGCCTGGCGCAGCTGAGAGAAGACCCTTTGCCTTGTTGATGAAGTTTCAAAGGAGGAACATGGTCCTTCCCAGCACCAGGAAGTTCTACAATGGAAAACAGGGTCTTTGAAAGCTTTTCTTATCCAGGTCCTACTGGCATAAACTGATTCTGTTCTGTGGAGCTGTGCTGACCTTGTAACAGAGAAGGAACTTGCCCTCCTTCCCTGTCATATAATCCCAGACTGGTTTGAGTTGGAAGAGACTTAAAGCTCATCCGGTCCTACCCCCTGCCATGGGCAGGGACAGGTCCCTCTAACCCAGGTTGCTCCAAGCCCCATCCAACCTGGCCTGGAACACCTTCAGGGAGGAATTCCTTCCCACTCTCCCAATCTAACCCTGCCCTCTGGCAGTGTGAAGCTTCTTTCTGATCACCACATTCAGGACACTTTGTGCCCCCATAGAAATACTTGTGGATCCATATATTCTCCCTGTTGGCACCTGCTGAGCAAAGGGAGAGTTATGCCATCAGGTTTTCCCTTCAGGACATCCCTTCTGGCAGCTGATCACTGTAAAACAGAAGCTGTGGGATCAATCAGCCCACACCCGTCCTTTAAGGAGCCTGGAGAAGGACTGGCCCTGCTGTGCTGGGAATGAGTGTGCCAATGCTGGGAATCACTACAGAGGAGGATGCTTGGCTAAAGGACTTTGGGGCCAGCTAGGAAGGAATGGCAGAAATGGCCTTCTCTGGAGGTGGATGATTTTCAGGGACCTCCCTTTGGGAAGGAAGGTTTTTCCCTTCATTCCAGAAATATCTGAGCAGAGGAGAGACTTGAATGAGTGTTTCTGGCTGCATTTGTTGAATGGACAGAGTTTTGCTCTCTGTTCCCTTGAAACTGAGCCAGTGTGTTTGGACAGGCTGTGCTGGACCTGGGCTGGAGGGCAGAGAATCCAGGGAGGGAATATCAGCACTTCCCAGCTCCCTCTTTTCTCCCTTTTTGTGCTCTCCAAGACATCCAAATCACACTTGCCCTCACTCCCCACTACTGCCTTTGCAGCACCGAGCCATATCTTTGCTTCCCAAACTCTATTTCTTGTCCATTAAAATGAAATAATCCTTCAAATTTACTGGCTAAGATGGTTTAGTACTGCTTGAAAAGCTTTTAAAACTCTTAATATCTATTGAAGAATAATAATTTATTGAATTTCTTTATTCAAACCCCTGATTTGGTGCTTAATTAGTCAAATTATACAGCTCTATTCTGTTGCACTTGTTTTCTGGCCAGAACAGTCACAGTAGCCTCTTAATTTGGTCTTTTGGATTAAAAAAAATGCATAGAATCTTCTTGTTACTTTTGATTTCCCCCCTCATTCCTTGATAATTCCTAGTAGACATCCATAAGTGATACATGACTTCACCATTTGGTTTACTCATCATCAAAATGAAGTAGTTTGGAATATTTCTGCATACACGTAGGAGATGTATTCTGTGAGGAAAGCATTATTTAACGTGATGGAAATGAAGATAGAAAGGCAAAGAGAGCTCCAAGAAAAAAATCTGGATTAGTTTGCCTTAAAAAAACCCCAAACCCAACAAAAACAGAGGGACAGTAAATAAACCTGAAACAGGCACCCATGGGGCAAAACAAACCAACACTTTATCACTGATCTGAAGACTCATCCCAACACTCCTGGCCAAGACTGAGAGTATGAGATCCCAGAAAACTTGAAAGTAAAGTTATCAGCTGCTTTAAGCCCTTTTTGAAGTGCAGAGAGCTGGTGGGTACATACCTCTGGAGCAGTTGACTTCCAGGAGATAATAGAGTGCAAATCCTAAAGATCAAAGGGACCTGTTAGCTTGGACTATCTGAAAATTAGCATCAGTAACAGCTTCAGTCTCAGGCATGTCATCATCTGAGTGAAGGAGCTGCCAAGATCCACTGGTGAAGAAGTGCAGAAGGGAAAGGTTCCTGTTTGCAAAGAGGAACAGGCACAGATCGTGCTTAGCAGTTTGGAGTTTAAAATTCACAGCCATTACAGAAAGGATATTTTAATATGGGAAGACATGGAAACCTCCTTCTGTTTCCTCCCCTAATCACAAGTGAAATGTTAATTATCTCTCTGCTTCTCAGTCTATCTGTGGCCTCCCAAACTGATCCACAGCATGAAGGGAAAACATCCAGACCCTGTGTAACTCCACGGCTTTGTTGCCAGGCGCTAAAGGAACCAGAAATCATCACTGTTTGCCCTGTGTATCTTGTATTTTCAAACAACTCAGGCTTCCTATCTCTGGGCTGTTTGCCTGGTTTCTCACACATGTTCCCATTTTCCTGCCTAGAAAAAAATATCTGTCCTGGCAGAAACTGTTACACTTTTTCTATTTGCCCAAGATTTTGGTCATTTAATGGCCAGGCTGGAACAACAGCTCAACAGTTCCTCCGAGAGTGTTGTATTTCAGCCCTGCAAGTGTTGATGACAAATGCACTGATAAAATGAACAGCAACATGTGCAAGTCCTACCTGAAGTGTTCCTGCTGCTTATCCTGGGGAGACATGTGGCAGCACCACCCAGGTGACTGTGATTGTTATTGTTCCCATGGCTGTTATCTTCCCCATTCTCCTCTGTTCCTTCTGTTTTTCCAGGAATTCATACATTCCTCTCTGAGGTTCTAGTTAACAGATTAGCCTGGAGAAAAGGAGGCTCAGGAGGGACTGTTCTTGCTCTCTCCAACTCCCTGACAGGAGGTATGGCCAGGTGGGGTCAGGCTCTGCTCCCACGGAACAAGGGTCAGGATGAGAGGAAACAGCCTCGAGCTGTGCCAGGGGAGGTTTAGATCAGGTATTACGGAAAATTCCTTCCTGGAAAGGGCTGTCCATTTCTGGCACAACTGCCCAGGGCAGAGGTGGAGTCACCATCCCTGCGGGGGTTTAACAGCCATGGGGATGTGGGACTTGGGGACATGGTTAGTGGTGGGCTTGGCAGTGCTGGGGGAATGGTTGGACTCGGTGGTCTCAAAGGGCTTTTCCAACCGTAATCATTCTGTAATTCCATAAGGTTATTCCCTTAGCAGTATGGTGCTTCTGTCCCCTCCTCTATGGTGAGAAGCTTCCACCTCATGCTAGCCACAGCCAAAGCATTTGGGGCAGCAAAACAAGCTCTCCCCACATCCCTGGCAGCTGCTGCAATAGCAGAATGTGGGTGACAGGACACAACCCTTCAGGGACACTGTCAGAGGACAACCCAGTACTGCATCCTGCCAGCCACTGCTCCATGCTCAGCACCAGCTCTTGTAGGACACAGACCAACAGCAGTATTAAGTTCTGTTCCTGTTCTGAGCCATCTGCATATTTTCAGGCCTGAGATGAACTCCCAGATAAGAAAATAAATACATAAATTACATCCCAAGGAACTTGCCTACACAGCAGTGTTGGGAAGGAGCAGCATTTTGCTGTAACACTGAGCACTCAGGAGTTAGGAAACTCCAATTTATGGCCTCTTGTGCAATGTCCATGGCTTGGCTGCTGAGGAAGGAGTTTCCTTAGGAACAGAGATTTTGTCAGGATAAACTGATTTGTGTCCACACACAGAAGTAATTTTAACCTTTATCCCATATCTAACTCATTTAATGCTAGCTATATTTGGGAAAAATATCCCTCTTTCAGGATAGAGTTTATTTCTGAATAATGATTCCATATCTGCCACTGATTCCTGCTATGCCATAACTCAGTGTTCAGACTAGGTCTATTTGTGCCTTCTCTACACCCCTAAGTTAGTTTCCCTCACACACAGGACATACACATAGCATTCCAGCTGGGATGGATGGTGGTTTTCCACATCCCACTCTCCCTCAGCACAGCAGCTCAGTCACAGGGGTTTGCTGTTCCCATTGGGATCTGCTGCCTAAATTCCTAGTGGGAGTTCCTGGCTCCACAAGCAGCTCTCAGTGCCAATGACCATCCAGAGGAAGAAGAGCTCCTGTTTCCCAGCAAGGAATCAGCATCACTGTGTGGAGTCATATAAAAGCACAATTTTTCCATGTCCTACAATATTCTTTTTGCCTTGGCAAAGGTATTTTCCATGGTCATCCAACAAAGCAGCTGCCTGAGTGTCCAGAGAAGTATATGGACAGTAAACTATGGTCAGGTTCACCCAAATAATGTCACTGAGGGTGGCTGGAAATAGGTGTTGTCCTAGTTCCTGGTAGTGACTGCTACAAAATGCCCTTGGATTGGAATTAAACTATGGAAATACCTATTGAAACATTGGAGTGTGTATAGATGCACATACACAGATCTAAATAGATTCTACTCCAAGCAGCACTTGTGGTTCACATGATCCTTATGAATCTAGTAAGTATCTAGTAAGTATTTCTGCTCTCAATTCCTCAGACGAGCAATAAGATACTCCAAATTCTTCATCCAGGTATCGTTTGTGGCACATCAACCAACAGCTGCTGGTCCCTCTCCAGGAGCAAATAAACCACAGGGTTTAGGGTGAATTAAGGCACACAAAGAGTTCACCACCATTCCAAAACGTGTTGGATGTTAAATGGGAAATAAAGGACACCACAGATGCTTCTAATAATTCCAGTTTCAAGTCAGTTTTCCCTCCTTTGTCTTAAGGAGCTTTTGATGTGTAGTCACAATATTGTCTCTCTCTCTGGTTTTAATAACTTTATATTACCTCAGCAATATAACTGTCCTGGAATATACTGAACTTTAATCTCTGAGAGATCAAACAGGAAGAAATATGATGGGCTAGAGAGGGACTGACTCAGGGGCAATATTCTCTCCTCCTATAAAAGATAGCCCACAGCAAGATAAAATTGCTTCTTGGATTCCACAGACATCACATCTTGGAGAGGCTTCCAGGCCCATGGAGAGGGCAGCAGGAGAAACACAGTTGCCTGGTTGTTTCCATGGAGGTTCTCCACCAGGATCAGCTAACAGAGCTTTATAACACTCTGTGGATGCACCAGAACCACTTGTGAGCTTGTGTTGCACCATCAAATTCCTCACAGGTCCAGCCTGAAGGTTCAGGGGTTCATCAAGTCCATTAAAACTCCTAAACACTCTCCAGGAAGTGGAAAGTGATTCTGACATGACAAAAAACAATGCAAAGACTCCTGTGGTACTCAGAGTGGTTTCTGCTAAGTCAGAAGGAATCACATGAAGATTTTTTTCTCCCAAAACTGACCCTCGGGTGAGATTTGAAATGACAGAGGGAAGTGTTAGAAACTGGGAAGGAATTGTTCCCTGTGAGGGTGCTGAGGCATTGGCACAGGTTGCCCAGAGCAGCTGTGGCTGCTCCATCCCTGGGAGTGTTCCAGGCCAGGTTGGACAGGGCTTGGAGCAACCTGGGCTGGTGGAAGGTGTCCCTGCCCAGGGCAGGAGTGGACTCAATGACCTGAAAAGGTCCCTCCCAACCCAAGCCATAAATCGGGTCTCTGGTTGGACCTCATTTTGTGAGGAGGCAAAACAATGCTCAGACACACCAAAAAAAGTGAATCCTAACAAGCCAAATTCCTCCTGATGAATACACAGTAACTAAAGCCAATGGATATTGAAGGTACACACACATTCCTTAGCACTGGATCCATGGGGAACAGCATGTGTTTGTACTTGAAGAGTTTACATCCCCCCGAGTGGTTTGAGTTAGGTGGATGTGATGGAGTTCTCCTGGTCAATGTAGGTTACAACACGGAAATGTAACAGAATATTTCCAAGCCTGCAACCCTCCTGGATATCCTTATCCATGCAAAGCAACTCAGAGATTCCCTTTTGACAATTTCTCCTGCTCTGGATGAACATACACTGGCGATTTCTGCGTTTTCCAGCCCAGATCTCTGCATGAGCAGCTCTGTGCTTTACCTTCTGCCTTCCATCCAGAGAATGCAGAAATCCACCCTAATCACTCCTCTGTAGGAACAAAGGATCCGAAGCTCCATTCCAGACCCTGCATTGTGGTCTTTAAATCAGCAAATATTTATCCTCTTTTACAGAAACAGAACTAACCTGGAGGGGATGAGATTCTCCAGATTGAATGTTGTTACTAAGCAGTGTTTATCCAGAGTTTTATTTCCAGTCCTCTGGAGCTTCTCAATCCAGCCAAGACTGTTGCATTTCCAAGAGTCTTGGCTGTCTTTTCTCCTTGAAGGAAGAAGGGATGATGATTCCAGCATGTAGCATTGCAATCTGGAATATTCCCTCTTCCTTCACTTGCCACAAAAACAGCTTTCATCCGTACATCTGCATTCCCACCTGAGCAGTGACTCTTTAATTTCTGGCACCATTTATTTTCCACATTATCTAATTGGTTTTTAGCTTTTTCCCTCTAATCTCTCCCTGATGAATTCCTGCCTCTCTGGGTTAGCAGTTGCTCCCTGTGCATCACAGCCAGACTGTGATTTCAGCCTCCCAGTTCCCAAACTTCCCTTGCTGAAAGGGAGAACAGGGCAGGGAGAGACCTTTCCAAGACTTTTCAGGTGTGTTGTTCAGAGCTGCTTCACATCTGTGAGTCTAAAAATATTTCCACCTGAAGGCCTCAGTTTAGAGTGAAATAAAGGAAAAACTCAGCTGGCAGTGGGTTTGACTATAAAACCACAAAGTGTGTGAGGGATATTTTATGAATCCCATTGCTGCTCTATTAGGGATTAGGTCACTGCTTTGCTATCAGGTGGTTTAAAGCTGAGAATGCAAGTGCAGAGCAAAGTTTACCTGTGTAAGAGGGCAGTGCCCTGGGCAGGGACACCTTCCACCAGTCCAGGTTGCTCCAAGCCCCATCCAACCTGGCCTGGAACACTCCCAGGGATGGAGCAGCCACAGCTGCTCTGGGCAACCCATGCCAGTGCCTCAGCACCCTCACAGGGAACAATTCTTTCCTGCTCTGTAGCTAAGTGAGAAAGAGGAATTCCCCAGTGTCTGGCTGTGTTAGCATCTATAGCTCAGAGACAAACCTCTCACCCATCCCTGGAAAACACTGTTCAAAGGCAAATTTTCAGCATTTGAGTCTGATAACCTGACACAGACATTAATAAGATGCTAATTACTGTCTGAATCTTCAGCCGAAACTCAATTTTAGCTGACATGCAACATATTTTCATTACAGATCCTGATGCAAACTCAATCCACGTGGGAGCTGATACCTCAGGGTGAAAAAGCACCTAAGAAGACAGCAAAGCCACAGAATCATTAAAGTTGGAAAAGACCTCTGAGCTCATAAAGTCCAACCTATGATCATGGAATCCAACCTAAGTCCCTACTACACAATGACTGACTGTTCTTATCCCGTGAGTACAGTCTGCACAGTGAAGCTTGAGCAGCTCTGGGTGTTGCAGTGACTCAACATACCATGAGAGCTCACAGGATGCAGCAGGACACAAACCTCCAGTGAAGGGCTGGAAGCTGAACAGCACAGCCAGAACCACAGCCAGACCTGCATCACTCCACGGGATGGTTTTGCCTCCCTGCCTCTTCCCTGGGCTCTGCAAGTATTTTCATAGTCAAATAGGCATAGAAAGCTCTGTCTGTTCCCCCTAAGTCATGTGTCTGCAATGATTTGGCCCATTCAGGTGAACACTTCACTTCCCACCTGCGCTGAGTCAGCACATTTTGCTCTCTATTAGACCATTTCAAATACCTCACACCAAGCTGGAGGATAAGTTTCTGGTAAAACAATGTTTTAATAAACAGCAGCATAAAATAATCAGTGTTTAATATCATCTCTGGCATGTGAAATACAAAAATGAACATATCTTCATTACAAAATAGCCTTTGTTATTACATTTTTCATGCTTGCCTAATTGAAATGCCCTTAATTAATAACTCAATCATCAAGGAATACAGTGATTAAATGCATGCAGTGAAAACAAAGATACTGGTATAAGGTAGTGGCTGAATATCACCAGAATATAGTTCAAGAACATCTACATCAAGTTAAAAAGAAAAAGCAACAGACCAAGATATAAAATGCAGAGATGTATTTTCACTTCTGCTGTACAAAACATCCTCACACTTTTGTGCAAAAAAAAGGTAAAAATAAAGTCATTATTATACAACATTGTCAGCTGAGCCAAGGATTGGGTTTGTGTACAATAAAAATACTCTTCAGTACAAAAAAAGAGTCTGTGGAGACCTGGAACGTACACAGCACGTGTGGAACTCATTCAAGTGGTTTCAAATGAAGAGTCTTGATGGTTTGTACCTGAAACGGATTTGGTTCAGCACACAAATGGCAGATTTCTAAGTGGAAAATTAACGCTAATTCACATTATTCGAACTATTTGCTGCCTGGTGGAATGTGTCTCCCTTTTTGCCAGGGTTACTCAGTCAGAGTCACTGAAATGACACAATAAATATTCCTGGGCAAACTTGATTGTCGTCTCTTAAATCTTGTGGGTTGGAGCTTTTCCATTACACAGTTGCATAGCAACAAAAGGATATAAAATTTCTGCTTGAACGACTAGATTAGGAAATGTGACCTTGGAAGAAGTTGATTAAGTTTCTGAAATTAAACTCCTTTAATTTCATTTCCTTTAAGGCAATTCCTTGCAACTCCAGCTGGCCTTAGCAGCAGGTGAGTTTTGTAGGCTGCAAGTTGATAACATTTGTGCTGTCATATAAATGATGCTTTTTGGTCTGAATCTGAACTCAGACTCACAACTCAATGAAAGCCCAAAAATCCTACCTGAAGTGATTTATTCAGCTCTCAGATTTGCAACATGATCCTTGCCTGCAAACTTTACAACTCTTTTCCCTAGCTATTGGCACATCCAACAGCTCTCCCAATCTTTGCATCTCCTAAAAAAGAGACAAATATTATGTTTTCAGTATAAAAAGAGAGTTTCTGTGATTTAAACCACATTGGAGGTTTCAAAAGCTGTGAAAAAACATATGATAAAATGTTTTTAGTTAAAAAAAACCACAATTCCCCCTTCCCCTCTTTGTTGGTGGCACTTAGAGAAACGATGTGTCCATTGCCAAGGCTGAGAATTCCTCCCCCAAGGATCCGTGCCTGGTTGTGCTCTGCCCGTCCTGGTAAGCACTGAAACTTCACAGAAGGTACTTGCTGCAGTGTCTGTTCAACAACCAGAAGAATCTTTAATAAAATCTTTGAATAGAAATCTTTTCTCCCACTTTTCTAGTTCATGTTGGACATAGTTTTATTTACAAAGGCCTCGTTTACCTACAACTCCGCTGAAATCATGGAGTCATTAGGTCCACCATGGATGCTGGAGTCTCCCAACAGGGAAGACTGCTTGGAGTCAATTTTGTAGGGTTTTTGAGTTTTATTCCCAAAAACTGTAATACCAATTCCTCCTGGGTGACTAGGAATTGCCATATGAGATAGCAAAGGGATATTTGCTTCCTGGTTGGATCCTGATGACGGCAAACTGGTGACGTGCCCCGTGCTGGTGGATCCGCTGGCGCTGCTTGGAGAGCGACTCTTTGGAGGAGGACAGTGCTGGATCACCCTGGGTGGGCCCTGGGGTGGGTAGTGGGCAGCTGGGAAAGCAGCATATCCTGGTGGGATGGGGTAGCCATTGATAGGGATGTATCTCTGGTTCTGAGGGATGGGTGGGCCAATGAAGCCGGCGATTTGGCCTTGGGGTATCCCTTGTGCTGGGAACATGTAGTTGGGATATCTGGGATTGCTGAGGTTGCTGACAGGGCTGGCACTGAGGGAAGTGGTCTGGGTGGTGGCATTCCCACCAGAGGGGGTTGTGGAACTGGTGTGACTGGAAAGGCCTTCCCAGGAGCGCAGCCGGGCATGGATCTCCTTGAAGCGTGGCCTGCGGGATGGCAGGTCGTGCCAGCACTCTGTCATCAGGCTGTACATCCTGGGGGGACAGTCCTCAGAGCAGGGCAGCAATTGTCTCTTCCTGATCATCTCTATGACCTCTTGATTACTAAATCCATAATAAGGTTGAAGTCCAAAGCTGAATATTTCCCACAACACAACTCCAAAGGACCAAATATCTGAGTCGGAGGAGAACTTGCCGTACATGATGGCCTCCGGGGGCATCCAGCGGATGGGCAGGAGGGACTTGTTCTGAACTCTGTAGTAATCGGCTGAGTAGATCTCCCTGGAGAGTCCAAGGTCAGAGATCTTCACATGGAGTTGTTCTCCAATGAGAATGTTCCGGGCAGCGAGATCTTTGTGGACAAAGAAATGACTGGCCAAGTACTCCATTC
>NW_008652355.1:41546-52615 GCF_000695815.1 Acanthisitta chloris
CTGCGATGTGCAGGAAATCCCCGTGGTCCAGGCTGGATTTTACAGTCCCATCCTCATCACTGCTGCACCCAACATCTGAGTGAGGTGACCTCATGATGAGAAACTCGTGGAGGTCTCCTTGGTTCATGTACTCAAAGAGCATACACACAGGCTGCTCCTGGGTCACCACCCCCAGGAGGCACACGATGTTGGGGTGGTGGAGCTCGGCCATTAGAGAGGCTTCCTGCTGGAACTCTGCCCACTGCTGTGGGTTGTTAAAGTCTTTGAGTGTCTTGATGGCAACGAGCTGAGCATGATCCATGCCAGGGAGGTAAAGGTGGCCCTTGTAGATCTTGCCGAAGACACATTCACCCAGTTCTTCCATGAAGCGAACAGCAGAGAGAGGCAACTCCTTGGCTTTACTCTGTGAAAGAAACAACAGCAATAACATGTCATAGAATCACAGAATCAGGTTGGAAAAGACCTCTGAGACCATCAGGTCCAACCTGTGCCCTAAGACCACCATGTCAACCTAGACCATGGCACTAAGTGCCATGTCCAATCTCTCCTTAACTGCCTCCAGGGACGGTGATTCCATCACCTTCCTGGGCAGCATATTCCAGTGTCTAATCACCCACTCTGGGAAGAATTTCTTCTTATGTCTAACCTAAACCTCATGGCACACCTTGGGACTATGTCCTCTTGTCCTGTCCCTTGTTCCCTGGGAGCAGAGCCTGACCCCTACCTGGCTGCACCTCCTGTCAGGGAGTTGTAGAGAATGATAAGGTCACCCCTGAGCCTCCTCATCTACAGGCTAAATACACCCAGCTCCCTCAGCCTCTCCTCACAGGACTTGTGCTTCAGACCCTTCTCCAGCTCCATTCCCTTATCTGGACTTGCTCCAGCACCTCAATGTCCTTCTTGCAGTGATGGGCCCAGAACTGGACACATCAGAAAAACAGGACTAAGCCCACATTTTTAAGTCAAAGACCTTTTAGTGCAGGATGTCTGGAAGCCAAGCAGACAGACACAGGAGCTGAGGGACACCTGGGTCCCATCACCAGCACAGCCCAGGTCTGGGCACCTCCCAACCCTGGTGCACTGTGCTCCTAAATGAACTTTAGAGTTCCATTTCACCCTCTACACAAGATCAGATACAAGGAATAAGTATTAGATTTAAATATATGCAGAAACCAGCAGCATTTCATCAAAGGCATTTATGCACTTGGCCTTGGGCATTTCTGTACTTCAAATTGGATGTGACTAATTTCAGGAATTGAGGCAATTCCCATATTTTAAGAGGTCCATGCTGAAGTGTTTTCTGGGCCAGGGCCTAAAGTTTTAGCAGGAAACCCCCTATTTTTTTCCCAAACTATGTTCTTATAGCCAATTCTCCCTCAACTTCGCTGTTAACCCTTGCAGATACAGGACAGACTATTTCTGGAAAAACTGGAAAAATGGGATAATGGTCAAAAAAGACAGGCAGGCTTTGTTGTTATTCGGGGTGCAGATACTCATTCTCGGCCACAAAGCAGCTCTATTATTCCCAGACATTAACTTCCACATGTGTTTGTAACACCCAAACCCAAACCCATTTAGGGTCCTCAATAAAGCCACAGGTAGTAATTGAAGGCTAATGAGTTTGGGATGTAAATTTGTAAATGAGTATAAACATTAGCATTTGCATTCCCGAAATCACAGAACCACAGTGGCAATGTGGGAAAAGAACTGACATTGAAAATAATCATGGCAAAATGACATTGTGGCACAAATTACTTGCAATTGTATCGACTTTCAGGCAAATACATTAATAATAATAATGATGATGATAATAATAATAATAAAGCCATTTAAGCAGGCAGCCAGTAGACTGTACAGTGATGGCAGGAAATTAGCTATATTGTTGAGGAACAGCTGGTTTATATTATACAAATCCTTTAGGCTAAAACTTGTTTAGGTCTGGCATATTGTAAATTATATTTTAGTAATGAAAGTGAAATGACCTCTGTCTGACCTGAGCTTGGGTTTGTCTGCTTGAACCAACAGAGTGGAAAACTAGGGAAGAAAATGAAGTCATAAAGTTTTGGCAGGAAAGGCTCATTTCTAGGGAAGCAGTTCTAAAGCTGCTCAGGTTTTGTTTGACAAGGATTTGTCATACATGGGTGTACAGAGTGGGGAGAAGTGTAAGACACACAGGATGCTGAAGGAAAGGGAGACAGGGCAGTGAGAGTGAATCCCACCCCCTCCACCTCCTCATCAGCTGAATGACAGCCTGATTTATTATATATTTGAAGGCAATTAAATTAAAATTTAAAATTAAATAAATTAAATAAATTAAAAATTAAAAAAATGTTTCTATTTAGCCAAGCAAACATCTCCCTCAGCTGAAGCTCGAAGCCTAGTGTGTTCTATCCCCAAGTTGACATTAATTCTGGCTACATTACTTAAAAATAGGATTCTGCTTCCTTTCTTTGACAATATTGTCTGGAAGGCAATCAAAACACTGGAGACAGGGAGAGTTGGGTTTCCCACTGGGAAAACACAGAATTAGCATCAATATGTGGAAAGTTTTTTGCAGCACATGACTTGGACCTAAAAACAGAAGACAATGGTCTAGATTTGCAAACATTTCCAGGCAAGTTGTTTCCCTGTGTTGTCTAGGAACTGTGACCTCATAAAATGATGCTGATATTCCCATTATCTTCAGCTTAGCCAGGATTGTCCCCCAAATATATATGAGAATGGGGACCAAGGAGTTCAAATAGAACATTAGACCAAACTCTGACCACCCTAAACAGAGTTAATTGACCACAATTAACTCTTTACAACCTAATTCTATAAACTTGATGTTGAAGAGCAACTATAACAGCAGCCCAGAGCTGCTTTAGGGCACTTAAGAGGAAAACTGCTCCAGAATTTATTCCAAGGTGGAGAAAACAGCTCCTGAATTACAAGCATGGAGTGACAGGACAAGGGGGAATGGTCTTAAGCTAAAGGAGGACAGGATTAGATTGGATACTGGGAAGGAATTCTTCCCTGTGAGGGTGCTGAGGCACTGGCACAGGTTGCCCAGAGCAGCTGTGGCTGCTCCATGCCTGGGAGTGTTCCAGGCCAGGTTGGATGGAGCTTGGAGCAACCTGGGCTAGAGGAAGGTGTCCATGTTGGAATTAGATGAGCTTTACAGTCCCTTCCAACCCAAACCATTCTGGGATTCAACAATTCTAAGTGTAACCTTAAGTGATTAGAACTGCTGAAGAAAAACCTACTCCAGCAGCATTTAAAGGTTAGAGTTCACATTGCTAAAACTCACTAACATATGAATTTGGCTTAATTTTGTTGTGTCATTCTCTAACAAAAACATCTTGCCCAAGGTGTGCCTGACTGTTTCAGACACCACAGTCTCCACCCTTTCTATCCTAATTCATTGTAAATACAGATTTTTCACTCTGAAATGCTTCAAAAGAACAAAATCCATCAAGTTCTTGAAGAGCAACAGAATATCCTGAGTTGGAAGGGACTCACATGGATCACTGAGTCCAAGAGACTTTGCATGGTGTGAAAACCAAGGGAAATACTCTTCCAGGACATTACTCTGCCTGTAGATGGCAGGAGGCAGTTACAGCCCTGCTGTGAGTGACACAGGTTTGCACATCCTGCCAGTAAATAACGAGCACGAGGTTAATCACACTGAAATCTGAAATGATTTCAAGAAATGCTTCCCGAGCCTGTGACTACAGAGCAGCCAAACACCACGGCAAGGGCTGTGATGCTTCAGATGTGCAGCCAGAGCTACAAGCAGAGTTTTGAAGCTGTTTTGGTCAGTTCTCTTGTTAACTGAGAGAATGGATAAGCCTGAAAAAAAACAGGAACAAAGTGACTTGAGCTCCTGAGGAAATACTGAATCACATCTTTATCTGCACTGCTTTCTAACTGAAATGAGGCAATTTAGAGATGCATCAGGAAGGGGCTGGAGATCCCCAAAAATCTCCAGCTCCTGTTTTTCCACGCACACAGACACACAGGAATACCCTTCAGGGTGCAGCACACTTGCTATGCTGCTGCTGAGAAAAGCCCTTATGGTTTTCTGCTACAGAAACTCCAAGTTGGAAATCAGTTTAATACTTCACTGCTGAGTTGTTTAAAGCATTTCATTCCCTGCCTGTGAGGCCAGTCAGTGTGAAAACAGGAGGAATGTGGGATTACCTTTGGTTTGTAGGCGTTGAGCATGGACATCTCCACGTTCTGCCCCCGGACGTGTTTGGGCTGCCTGGGAACAGGGGGGGACGAGGACTTCTGGTTGTTGCGACAGATGCAGATGAAGAAGAAGAGCAAGGCTATGGCCAGGGGAATGGTGACACTTGGCACCAGGATGTACAGGATTTCCATTTTATTCTTTTCCTTGGAATCCTTATAATCTGGTTTGGGGGAAAACAAAACAACACCCAACAATGACTGAAGCATCACAGAATCAAAAAGAATCAAATATCCATTTTATATTAGCAATCACCTGTTTTATTTTCTCAGCATTAATAGAGCAAATCAATTTTGCTGAGGAACACTTCTGTAAGGACACAAAGTGGCTGAAATGACAAGTCAAACCTACTGGTGTTCAGGAAACCACTGGATGCTGAGGCATGGCCATTGCTTGGGGTGAAGCCATGGTCTAACACAGATCCACAGAAAAGTTAATTGCTGAAATAGCTAATGAAAGAGGCTTGTGGGAGTGTTCCTGCCCATGGCAGGGGTTTGGAACTAGATGATCTTTAGGTCCCTTCCAACCCAAACCATTCTATGAGTCTAAGAAAAGCTCTGGTGAGATTATGGACTCCTAATGTTAATATCTATATTAGGTTTTGGTGCTATAGTTTCCTTAATCCAATAAAAACGTGGGGAGCTGTAAAAGGATAGTTTTATCCCCCTATTTATTTCCAGACTCCTGTTCTCAACATCTCCCAGCACTCCCAAAGCATTTATGCACCCACCCAGGGCATCAGAACAAACATGTTCAGCTACAACCTGATTTTCTAGCTAGTTTTAGGTGCAGGAGAAGGACAAAATTGGGACTCTAGAGCAGAGAAATGGAGAAACACCTGGGAAATGGGAGGAAATGCATAGAAATGGCAAGAAATAGAACAGTGCTGGGTTTTACCCTAGGAAGTCAGGAAAGGGGTTCAAACAGTCTGAACACAGACAAAAGCTGTAGCATAATCCTAAAAAAAAAATCTTCCCGAGGTCTTGGTCTTAATAGGATTAAGAGGGAAAAGCCACCCCTCTACCAGCTCTACGCTGAGTGTGTCAGCTGAGCAGAGTGGCAAACACTGGCACAAAGGACAGAGCAATGTGACCTGAAAGGAGAGCTGGAGCAGGGATCAAAAAGGAGGACTGGGAAGAGCTTGGGAAGTTGGCTGATGTAACATAGCGCAAATGCTTCGTGCAGGATTTGCTCCCTCTACACTCAGGTCTCAGAGATTAATTTTAGATACATGAACACCTCTTCTGCCACTACATCAGACACCACCTCCCTCCAGCTGGCTCTGGCTTCCCAGGGAATGCTGCATGGAGGGGAAGTGCATTGGGAGAGGGGAGAGGAGCTCATGTCCTCATGCAGCACCCGCTCACGCTGACAAGGACAGAGCTTCCATCCCCACTGCTCCGACCACAGGGACACTGACTCCTGCTGCTCTGTCGTTTCCCAGGAGCATTCCTGAGGCTTAGGGTGTGATTACACATGGATTAACACACTAACTGTAGGGAGTCTGAGGATCCCCCTGAGAGGCAGGACTGGTGGCCCTGGCCTGGTTGTTTCCAAGGGATAAGGGGAATGCCTGTGGCAGCATCAGGCTTACAGGATTCTGGCAGAATAGGGAATGTTTTATTATTCCTACAGGGTCATTTCAGTTTGTTTGTCTGTGTTTTCCAGGCTGGATTTGGACAAGCAGCCCACACAGATATCTTTTATGCACTTAATTAAACATGAACTTGATCTGAAGCTTGGGCTTGACCCAAATTGGGACAGAGGCAAAGTTCAAATGGTTCTGGATGTCACTCTGTCTCCTCTTACAGGCTCACATTGTCCTGCTCCACCCACACTCCTCTCTGACCATTCCTTTTAGATTAAGTTGTGCTATCTGGTATTTAATTGGGAGGAGAAGTAGTCCAAATATTTCTCCAGCCTTTGGGAAGCAGGAGAAGACTAAGGCACCCACCCCCAGAAGGGCAGTGTGTGCTCTCACTCCATCTCCAGTGAAATTCCAGCTCTTCAGCATGGACCTACTATGGGTTTCCCTTGCTACGCAATCCCTGTCCTCCCCCATTCCTTCAAAACCTTCTTACATTTGTCTTTGCTAAGCCTCATGCTTGAATTCCTCCATGTTTCACATCTTCCTATAATCAGGTTGACAAACTTTTATGAAGCAAATCTATTCCAGCTTGTGAGATACAGTTGAAGAAAGGAAAAGAAAGCAGCAGCACGAGGCAGAGGGAGACCTGGGCACCAGTTCATCACCTGAGCTATTCCAGTCAAAGGGAATTATTATTCTTATTAAGTAGCAGCCCCTGCTGTGAAGCCTCATTAGGTTAATAGGTTTCTTGGGAGCCACCCTAATTAAATCCATTTCCCATCCTGGCATGTCCTGGTGAGGCAGAATGCACAATACTGATTAAAATGTGCCTGAAATGGCTCTTTCAGCCAGTGCAAATCCAGCAGAATGCAAGTCCCATGCAGCCCTCTGGTTTTAATATGCAGATTAGCATTTAACACTTAAATTACTGCTCACCTGATCTAGCTGTGTTTGAATTTAGAATAATAATGCCACATAACCTAGCTGCACACTGAGCACCATTTAAGGCAGTGGGAAGAGGTTTTGGCAATTAAAACCTTGGTCAGAAATTCCTCAGGCCCAGCCAGTCTATCTCGTTTATTATCTAGCAAAGTGTTCAAATCAGAGACTTTGGCAACACATCCAAAAGTGTCCTGTTTCAGCTATTCCACATCAAAAGACTGAGCCAAGACTGGGGTCTCAGAGTACTTCTAGAGAGGCCTGGCAGCATCCACCAGTTCTGAGTGACCCATCAGCTCCGAGTGACCATCTAGAGGGGTCTGGCAGCATCCATCAGCTCTGAGTGACACCTAGAGGGGCTTGGCAGCATCCATCAGCTCTGCATGACCATCTAGAGGGGCTTGGCACATCCATCAGTTCTGAATTACCCATCCAGATGGGCCTGGAAGCCCCATTAGCTCTGAGTGACTAATCTAGAGGGGCCTGGCAGCTCCCCATCAGCTCTGAGTGACTCAAAGGTTCAGAAGTTGTGGAAAACTCAAAACACACATGGCTGAAAGCTCACACAGTGACACTGCAGTCAGAAAGCTCAACCATGGACATGCACTGCCCCCTGAGCTGCCCAAACTGAGCAGCCCAAACCCCCCTGGAGCTGAGCTATGCCCCTCAGCCAGCCCAGCCCTGCAGATCCTGGGGTGGAAAGTCAAGAGCTGACAGAACACTCAGGAGAACCCTGTTGACTGCTACTTAATCCAGATTTTTGCACTGAAAAGGATCTTTGGAACAGTTTATATGGATTGAACTAATCTTGTGTAGTCAGTTAACACTGGGCCTAAATAACAAGAAAAATAATTGAAGTTAAACGCAGTGAAACAACAGCAAAAGAGATACAGGACTCAAAAAGTGTATATGGAATCACAGAATTGCTGAGGTTGGAAAAGGTCTCTAAGATCACTGAGAACAACTCAGCACTGCCAACACAGCTCAGGCCTTGTTTACAAAATAGAGGTGATGTTGCCAGGTCGTCTTAGCTGTATTTGAAGTTGGTGTTTACAGAACTGCCCTGGCTGCATTTGGGGTTGCAAAATGAACAATGAAGATTCATCGCTCATTTGATTCTGCTTTTCTGAGGCCTGAGGGAAGTGGCTGGAAGACCTGAACAAATGGTTCCTAACTGCTTTATCTGCATGTAGAAATAACAATACTGATAACATGCCAAGAAAAAATACAGCTATTTGCATGGACATGCCAGAAATGCACCCAGAAATGTTCTGGAAATTCAGGGTACAAAGTTTCACACAAGATTTTATGTTGCCTACAAGTTGTCACAGTAACATTACCTTTCCCCTTGGAAAGGAGAAACCTTTGATGTTACTGCTCCATAGCCAGAACCAAATGAGATTTTTTCTGGTTATGGTTATGAACATTCCTGCAGTTAGACATGTTCTGAGCCTGATCCAAAGTCTTTTTCAATTAATGGAAAGATGGGAATGGATGCCAAAATGGGATCTAAATTATGTTATTGATGAAAGAGTAGATGAGGGGGAAGACAGACAGTCTGGGCTGTATCATGAGCATCTCAATCCCTCTCCTCAGTTTTGGGCCCTTCATGACAAGACATTGAGGGGCTGGAGCACGTCCAGGGAAGGGAACAGAGCTGGGGAAGGGACTGAGCACAAGGAGCAGCTGAGGGAGCTGTGAGGGCTCAGCCTGGAGAAAAGGAGGCTCAGGGGGAACCTTCTGCTCTCTCCAACTCCCTGCCAGGAGGTGCAGCCAGGTGGGGTCAGGCTCTGCTCCCAGGGAACAAGGAACAGGACAAGAGGAAACAGCCTCAAGTTGCGCCAGAGGAGGATATTAGGGAAAATTTCTTCACAGAAGGGGTTGCACAGCTCTGGCACAGCTGCCCAGGGCAGGGGTGGAGTCATCCTCCCTGGAGGGATTTAAGAGCCATGTGGTGGCCTTAGTAATGCTGGGGAGCAGTTGGACTCAGTGAGAGGGCTTTTCCAACCTAAATGATTCTGTGATTCTATGATTTAATTTGGGCTAAGGAGCTGCACTTATTGCAACAGAACCTGGAGTCAGAGACATTTGTCTGGCAATGCACAGCTACCCCCTGCTATTTTCATTCTACCACTTTGTCAGCTGCAGGGGCACTAAGTGCTTGAAGGTCTCCTCAGAGCAGGGATGTGGTGCCTTTAGCTCCAAACACTGTGGTTAGTCTTTCCTACAGGGATTCACAAAAGACACTGTGCACATCTCCCTGAGCCACCATTGGGCAGGACCATAGTATAGCATGTTCAGGGGATGGAATAGAAGTTAGAGATCATCCAGCCCCAACCCTCTGCCCTGGGCAGGGACACTTCCCACCAGACCGTGATGCTCAAGGCTTTATCCAACCTGGCTTTGAACACTGCCAGGGTTGGGTGGCTGTATGGATGTAACAAAACAGTTCTCCTTTCTGTCCCAAACTGAAACACAAAGAAGGTCATTAATTACCACATGCTGGCACATCACAAAGCTCAGACTTGAAGTTCTCATCCAAGGTGAAGCACCATGGGGCATCCTTCTGGTTGCCTGGGTTGCGGCAGTAGGAGTGGCCCCCATTGAGCTCGGGGTACCTGAGGGCAGTGAAGCTGTGTGTGTGTGGGTACTGCGAGTTCCAGGGCTGGCACTGCCGTCCCGAACGTGTCACACTCACCGTGCCCCGGTAATCCACCCCTGTGCTGTTGTAGCACTTGTGATCTGGGAAAGAAAAGACAAGAGGTTTGAATATAGTAGTATGTCAAGGGGTTGGAATGGACCTTAGAGATCAGCCAGCCCCAATCCCCTGCCCTGGGCAGGGACACCTCCCACCAGAACTGGTTGCTCAAGGCTTTAGCCAACCTGGCTTTGAACACTGCCAGGGTTGGGGCAGTCACAGCCTCCCTGGGCAGCCTGTGCCAGTGTCTCACCACCCTCACAGGAAATAACCTCTTCCTGTTATTTAATCTAAATTTCCCTCTTTCAATTTACCCCCATTGCTCCTTGTCCTGTCACTGCAGTTCCTAACAAGTTTTAATGTCAACTCAACTATTCAGGGCTGGTTTTGCTCCTGCTGCAGTGCTTACACCTCTGTCCTGGGTGTTTTAGAGGTGCTGAATGTGAGTCATTGAATCCCAGAATCCCAGACAGGTCTGGGTTGAGAATGACCTCAAAGCTCATCTGGTTCCACCCCCTACCATGGGCAGGGACGCCTTACACTAGACCAGGTTGCTCCAAGCCCTATCCAACCTGGCCTGGAATACTTCTAGGGTTGGGGCAGCCGCAGCCTCCTTGAGCAACCCGTGCCAGTGTCTCACCACTCTCACAGGAAAAACTTCTTCCTGATATCTCATCTAAATTTCCCTCTTTCAGTTTATCCCCATTACTCCCAATTTGCTGTGGCTGTAAGGCAGGGCCTGCTTTGCATTCACATTCCTGGGAGGATTTAAAGCTTATGCTTCTGTAATGAAAACAGCTTATGCCAAGCATTTTTAATATAAGATAACACAAAAGAAGTAAAAACTACAGTGGGAACCTGAATCACAGCCATTATTTCCATAGGAAGGTGGAGAATTTGTGGGAGCCACGTTTTATATTTGACTATTCAGATGGAGAAGGGTTGTGAGCAGACTGCAGTCCAGTCTGATCAAATAATGAGCTCAGCCACTGCCTAAAATTAGGCTGGTTTAGCCAGGGACAGCCATGGATCCAGGTCCTACAAACATTCCTACTGATAGGCATCCTCACACTGTACCCATGAAGCTGGAGCACATAAGGGTGAGGTGGGATGGCAGGGAGGATGAAGTCACCCATGTTCCTCAGTATCTAAATGCTTACACTTCATTGTTTCCTACTTCATATTAACTAGAAAAGGCTGAAAAAGTATTTCTGAATTCCTCCCCCCACTGGACTAGCTGAGGGAGAAGTGCTGGAGCAGGGAATTCATGAGGACGGTGTCTGTGAGCTGTCAAAGCCCAGCACTGGCTCCAACTTGGATGCACAAACCCTCCCAGCCAATCTTTGCACAGCAGTATGTTTTTCCATGGAGAAACAGACATTTTTCACTTACTTTTATTTATGGGATCTGCCATGGGAATCCCAATGCGGATACAGTTGACAGCTTCGGGACTATCTGGCTGGGGCAGATCTTCGCAGTTGGGCAGCTTTAATCTCATCAGAATCATGGGATTAGATCTTGCAAAAATATACTCTGTCTGACACAGGACATTTTCCAGAATCTCACATTCATCACGGCACAGGTCTCGGGGCTTGGGAGCTGAGGAGGGTTCA
>NW_008652355.1:52764-62469 GCF_000695815.1 Acanthisitta chloris
ACCCTCACTTCCCACTGCAGCTACGACTCTGAGATGTTCAGGTGATGAACAGACCTTCAGAAATACGCAGCACTAATTACACTAGAAGTTATTAATAATGCTGATTTCACTGTCAGGGAAAACACATCTGGTTTTCCACACATTAAGCACATTACCAAGACTCCAAACCTAATTGCACCTTTCTTTCCCCCAAATGATTTATAATAGCTTGCAAATTCATGTAATATTTGGATGCCTTTTGCCCAACAGGTAAAACCCACATTCCTGCAGGCTGGAGAATGACAGTACTGGTTCCTTTGTGGAATATGCCAACTTTCATACTATCCCAAATAACTTTTCAAGTTAAAGACTTGATTATGAAGTGTTGGCTGGACAGAAACCATTGGTCTTTCCTGGGGGCAAGGAAGAAGCCCTTTATGCAATGACAGTGTTGGGAGACACAGGAAGAACACTCTAGGTGGAAATTTGGGATATTCTGACAGCAAGAAAAAAATCAGAATACAGAGATTATTACCATGGCTAGGATCAGGCCAAGGTTAATTTAGAAAAAATGCAGAGGAATATCATGATATCTATGAAGCCTCTAAAAAAATAGAGATGTACCATGATATGGGAGACCTCAGTTTCAATCCACCACCCCCATTAGCACAGCATTTCCCACAAAAAAGGCAAAAAATAGTCCTTCATTAAAACCAAAGGAAAAACAGTACCTTCTGGATTACTTATGCAGGTACTGCATAAATTATTTATGCAACCTTTTCCAGCACCTAAATGACTTCAACCACATAAAATCAACCAAGTCTGGTCTCCCATTGCTTTCAATGTCTGCTTGGGTAACAGCAGCACAAGGCAGCCTGGTTATGAACCTCCCAGAAGGTGTAAAGAAAAGCTCCTTCTCCTTGAAAAATCGGGTTTTAGTGTCTTCTGGAGGAGCTGAAGGAGCAGAGATGTGAAGTTGGTCAGACTGTCACTCTCCAGGTGATTCCCTCCACTGACACCGCACAAGGCAGAGTCCAGGGGGACACTCTCAGCTAAAGAGCAAATAAAAATAGTATTCTTGTTTATAAAACTCTGGCAGCTTTTAGGGAGAAGACAGCTTCATGGGGAAGAAACAAGTGGACTGCTTACCCACCTGTAATCTGATTTTCTATCTCCCCTTGCATATGCAACGACTCCATGTAGATGGTTCTGTTGCCGATGAAGCGCGCGCAGGCAATGCCCCTGTAAGGCTGGCAAAACCCGTCCTCTTCGTACTCATCCCTGAAATCAATCCCAAACACAAAAGGGGGAAATATTTCACAGGCCACTCTGCAACAAAACGCCCCTGTGGGGAGCTGCCACTCGCATGGGGAGAGGCGGAGGCGAGCGGCTCACGGCTCGTCCTGGGGGATGCTGTGGGCTGCAGCCCCTGCCACCGAGGCCTCTGATCAGGGATTAGATGGTCTTGAGGTAGTGCAAGGGGCATGGAACAGGCTTTGTGCCCTGTGGAGTCTCACCTTAAAAGATTCCCACACTTCTAGGTACACTGATAGGTAGTTTGCAGCATCTCACAAACCATGAGGTCATTTGTGGTCACAAATCGTTGTCTCGTTTGAAAACACTTTATGGTATTGGTGATAATAATAATTATTTCCTTATATCCAACAAGATCATGAATAGTTAGTATTTTAATAAAACTTCATCTGCCTGGTAAAGTGAATTAGTGGCATTTCAGCTCAGCCAAAATACACATGAATGTTGTATAAAATGAATGCTTTTTGCATTCCTCTACTTGGGAATAGACTCAGCCTTGATTAGAAGGAAAAAAAAGATTTATGTTTATTTAAACCAGCTAACAGGCCATTTTCTATTTTTGAACCAAACTTGTACTTCATATTGATAAACATAGCAGGATGAGTGATGCTAGCAGAGACAGAATTTAGTGTGTATACAGCAAATCCAACCACTCCCAGAACTGATAGCCTTGGAATAGGAAATGTTTCCTCAGTTTTCTGTGTGTGGCAATATTTAGTACTAAAACAGGACCAAAGCTAAGACAGGAGTTAAGCAGACACATTTCTTTCATTAGGTGCTTTGTTTTAGGCAATATAGGAGACATTTAACACATAAATCCAGACAGGAAATTATTTGTCAATATTCTTCAAACAAAGCAAAGGAGCTTGCTAAACCTCTGAAGAGCAGCAGAGCAGTTGCTGGTTATTTTGAACAGATAATTGTTAGCTATGTCCTGGTGCACAACACAGAATTTTAGGGGTGTTTTGAGGAGGGGTTTGCAGCCAAACTGCATGAACCAGCCCTTTTCCTTCCTTGCTTTGAGAATCCAGTTGGAGCTATTTCGCGTTGAGATATTTGGGATGCATTTTCTGGACAGACATCTCAGCTCTGCTGAGGGCCTGGCAGAAGGAAATGCTTAACGATAATTTCTTTGTTATTCAGGTCCACCCCAGACAGCTCCTATATGGCTCTCAAATTAGGATAAATGACACTGGAATATCCCTAAGGATGATGACAGCTGGCTAGGCAACAGGTTACTTTCTTTGTGTGCTTTCATATTTGCAGAATTCATCCTCCCTCGGATGCTGAAAGCCTAACAGTGGAATCACACTCTGCTTTAATAGGGAAAAATCAGAGCTTTTTAATCAACTCTGCCATTAAGTTTAACAAAAGACACTTTCATCCCCTCCTGAAGACCTTGGCTGTGAGAGCTTGGAAATGCAAATGCCATTTAGGCTCTTTGAAGTGCCCCATTCATTGTGCTGGCTCCCAGAGCCAGCGGCTGGTCCCAGCGCCCTGTCACAGCCGCCAGCGCCAGCTAATGGGATTAGTGGCAAGAAGCGCTAGGATTGCCTTCCAGGACATCCCGAACATCTCCCAGCACTCCTGAGCTCCCAGCTCCAGAGCAGCATCCCGGGATTCACGCAGTGCTGCTCTCCAGTTCACGCGGAGAAGACAGACACCATGAACTGCAGTAATTTATGAGTGTGAAGACAGGGGGGTGGGAAAGAGGGATGGGAGAGGTGGGAACCTCCTTCCACAGACATCTCACATCAGTTGTGAAATCAGTGGGAAAGGGGTCCAGGCTTCATTGGATGATGGTCCCAAGATGTTCCCAGGCACATTGAAAAATCGGATTGCAAAAGCACAATTTAACTGCCAATTAAACTCTTCATTAATAGAGCAATGGTAGCTGAGAAGCCTCAGATAATGGGTAGTATTCAGCGAACAAAGATACTCTGAAATGTAACCAGGGACATACAACCACATCCATGTGTGCCTGCATGGAGTTAGCTCTGGTGAAAATATTTTGACTCCATTGGTTCTTGGAGAGAAGACAAAACAGCTGAAACCTGAGCTGAAAAACCACAATAGCTACTGCAGGCTGTGGGGTCCAGTTCTCCATCTTCTAATCATTAAATCCTCCAACAGGATATCGTTTATTATTCATGTACTATTTATTATAGAATCATAGTACCACAGAATCATTAAGGTTGGAAAGGCCTTCTAAGACCACCAAATCCAACTGTTCCCCAGCACTGCCAAGGCCACCACTAACCATGTCCCAGGTGCTACATCCCCACAGCTGTATCATCATGGATCACCTCCAGGGATGGTGACTCCACCACTGCCCTGGGCAGCTGTGCCAGGGCTGGACAGCCCTTTTGGGGAAGGAATTTTCCTTAATATCCAACCTAGGCCTCCCCTGGCACAATTTGAGGCCATTTTCTCTTGTCCTGTCCCTTGCTCCCTGGGAGAAGAGACCAACCCTCACCTGGCTGCACTTCCTGTCAGGGAGTTGGAGAGAGCAAGAAGGTCCCCCTGAGTCTCCTTTTCTCCAGGGAAAATTTATTATGGAATTTAACTCAGGGACTGCATTAACAGCAACTGCTCTTGAAGGCATTCAGCATTGCAATTTAAGCCGCGACTAGATAGAGAAGACAAAACCAGATGGAATGTGGTTTAACACATCAGCAAAGCAACCTCATCCACTCCCAGCTCATGCAGCAAGGATTGGGATGAGCAGGGGCACCAGTTTACCTGGATGGGAATGCCCTGAGGAGCAGGATTTTGCAGATAATCTCAGGAGGTGAAGATTAGAGCAAAGAGGAGGGCCTGGATGCCACCACCTCTGCCCTGGGGTTGCATGCCAGGGGTGAATTCACAGAGGGAAAACAGGAGATTAGTAGCTCATAGCGAGCAGGCACTTCTTAGAATTGTTTTGGAAATCGGATCCCTAGTGGGCAAAAGGATAAACCAAATTAAAGGAACACAAGAATCAGAGTATGACAGAAGGTCTCCTGAGATGGGAGTGGCCATCACACCCTGGTTTCTGCTCCCAGAACTGTGGACCATGGTGACAAAAGGACTGTGAGGTTCATCTAGTGCTCCCAACAGCTATTGGAAGCTCAAAACAACTGCTCCCACAACTAGATTCCTGATCCCAGGCCAATAACACATCATTGTGGTGAAGTTATTGGCATGTGCTTGTCAACGAACAAGTGGCCACATCTCACTCCATGGCTCTGTTGCTGTATCACCCTTCATCAGCCATTCAGGGTCACATGAAATCCCCTCTTGCCTCTGCATCTCTTCCTGATGTCTCTCCCTCACTCCTGCAGCTCTTTTCCATGAGATGGCTCAGGATGGAAACATATTTAGTATCACAGGCCTTCCTGCACATCCCTTTGGTCCTTGACAAGCAACCAAAGCTGTTCCTGGTGATATCTGGGGCAGCCCAGGAGCCAACACTGCTGTCAGTACGGCTGTCAGCAGACACTCCCTGAGCCACCATTCCCCAAAACACAGCGTTTTTGGGGAGCAGCCACCAGCTCTCCATTTCTCCCTTTCCCACTGAACAGATCGCTGCTGATGTGAACACCCTGTGCTCACCAGACATTCCATCCAAACCCAGAGCCTCAGCCTGTCACAGAGCCCACAATAGCATCAGGGCTGCTACAGCTTAAACACATTCCCCACCTCCTGCTGCCAACTGGCAGCAGCTTTGTCTATCAGTTTCTTGGGATCAAGGCTGAGCTCCACATTCCTTTTCCGAAGTGCATGTTTTGCATCCCTCACCTGCTTTGTGTAAGCAAATCACATCATCACTGCTGCAATGTGTATCTGCTTCATTGTCCTGATCCAGTTCTACCCACACAAAAGGATGAAGTCCATTTGGCTCAAACAGGATGCAAATTAGGCCTGAGACAGCAAGTAATGTGTTAACACTTACAGACAAACTTAAGTCCTAATGAATAAGTCCTAATGATTAAGTCCTAATGAAATGGAAGTCGATCCAAGCTCACAGGTGTTTCTGATTGTGGATGGAGTTAATCACTTGTGCCAATTGTGGCTGAAACAGAGAGGAGAGCAGTCAGCAGGTCAAAAACAGGAAAAAAAAGCCTAACCACACTGGAGGTTCTAGGATCTGGGTGCTGCCTCTCAGCTGATTCCTTCTTGCAGTGTCTGCACCCCACAAAAGCTATGGTGACCATTCAGTGAAGACAGCCTGAGAAAAAGGAAAGCACTGGATTTTAATGACCAACAGATGATACAGCACTGTAGGGCTTAAAGATGATTATTTCCTTACAGATTTGGTTTCCACTGTTTGCTGCTTGAGTCTGGAAATATTTCTAGCCTTGATGTTAACCTTGGAGCTTCCCCACTGCTTTTAGATCCCACTGCCGTTCCCTCTGTGACAACACTTCTGGCTGCATGTGATAACAGCACCATGGATTGAATTTACACCATACTCGGGTGTCTTTGAGTATCTGATTGCTCCAAGTTTGCAGAAGACCAGGAGCTTCGAAGGGTGTTCACACCCAAAATTTCTGAGGAATCCCAGAGGAGGCAGTGACAGGGGCTGTAGCAGGAGAGACCTGCTGCTCAGAGAGGTTGTGGCTGCTCCATCCCTGGAAGTGTTCAAAGCCAGGCTGGATGGGGCCATGAGCAGCTTGATCTAGTGAGTGGCATCCTTGCCCATAGCAGAGCTTTGGAACAAGTTGATCATTAAGGTCTCTTCCAACCTAAACCAGTCCATGATTCTAGCTCTTTATCTCATCTG
This sequence comes from Acanthisitta chloris, assembly GCF_000695815.1. Lineage (NCBI taxonomy): Eukaryota > Metazoa > Chordata > Aves > Passeriformes > Acanthisittidae > Acanthisitta > Acanthisitta chloris. The sequence continues at coordinate 58,823 of NW_008652355.1, forward strand.
CTCGTGGCGTGTCAGCTCCAGTGAAGCGAAAGGCTGATCCTTTCTGTTCCAGCCTGGAACTGAGGAGTTCTAACTGCCTGTGACCTGAAACTCCAGCAGCTTTTTAGGCATCCCCAAGAAAACCATCAGAGAAGACTGCAAAGCAGAGAAGCATTAGAAATCAGTTTGTAATATTTACCTTAGCCTGGAGGGGCTGCAGGGTAACACCTCCTCCAAACACATCTCTGCCTGGTTCCTAAACACAAACCACCTCTGCAAGGTTCTCTGTCAAACTCCACAACATCCTGACTCTTCTTTGCCAGTCTTTTTCTAAATTACAAGAAATTGCCCAAACCTAAACACCATTTCCAGCAAATGTCAACAACAGCTCCAAGAACTTAGTTTAGCAAAATATTTGTAACCAGAATTTTATGTGAGTTCACTTCCAAGTATTTAATACATTCATAGAAAAATGGAACCTTTTGAGATCATGTTGTATTTATTTTTACAATGCAGCATACTAAAAATACGTATTCCCAAAATGGTGCAATTGTGTTATAATTTCTACCACACTCCATGGTTCTTTCTTTCTTTCTTTCTTTCTTTCTTTCTTTCTTTCTTTCTTTCTTTCTTTCTTTCTTTCTTTCTTTCTTTCTTTCTTTCTTTCTTTCTTTCTTTCTTTCTTTCTTTCTTTCTTTCTTTCTTTCTTTCTTTCTTTCTTTCTTTCTTTCTTTCTTTCTTTCTTTCTTTCTTTCTTTCTTTCTTTCTTTCTTTCTTTCTTTCTTTCTTTCTTTCTTTCTTTCTTTCTTTCTTTCTTTCTTTCTTTCTTTCTTTCTTTCTTTCTTTCTTTCTTTCTTTCTTTCTTTCTTTCTTTCTTTCTTTCTTTCTTTCTTTCTTTCTTTCTTTCTTTCTTTCTTTCTTTCTTTCTTTCTTTCTTTCTTTCTTTCTTTCTTTCTTTCTTTCTTTCTTTCTTTCTTTCTTTCTTTCTTTCTTTCTTTCTTTCTTTCTTTCTTTCTTTCTTTCTTTCTTTCTTTCTTTCTTTCTTTCTTTCTTTCTTTCTTTCTTTCTTTCTTTCTTTCTTTCTTTCTTTCTTTCTTTCTTTCTTTCTTTCTTTCTTTCTTTCTTTCTTTCTTTCTTTCTTTCTTTCTTTCTTTCTTTCTTTCTTTCTTTCTTTCTTTCTTTCTTTCTTTCTTTCTTTCTTTCTTTCTTTCTTTCTTTCTTCTCTCTACTCTCTTTCTCTCTTTTTCTCTCTCCTTCTGTCTTTCTTTCTCTCCTTTCTCTCTTTCTTTCTCTTTTCCTTCTTTTCTCCTTTTTGCTTTAAGAAGTATTGGACTGAGTACCCAGCAAGAAAGAATCGTATATACAGGACTAATTTTGCTATCTTGGCCAAAAAATGGACAATGGATAGAGTAGGACAAGGTAAGACCAAGCCCCAGATGATTTGAGTGTCCCAAGACAAGAGGTAGGAGCATTACCCTACCTCCCAATGCCTGATCCTGCCAGGACACATGCTTACACTTAGGTCTGTCAGCAGGTTGGCCAGATGGGATCATTGGATTTTGGTAAGCAAATCTCTAGGGGCCAGCAATGCAAATAGGGGAATGTACTCAGAGGCAGGGAGGGGTTAATGAGATCAGCCATGGAAAGGACATCCTAGCACCCAGTGCCACTGGAAGATGCTGTGTAAAGCCAGCAGGGATTAAGGTGTGATGCAGAGCCATTGGAAATTAATCAATCTGAAGAGCAAAAGCAAATAAATGCTATATTATCTCTGAGACCTACCAAGTGGACACGGAAAAGCTTTGGCTCTGTGTGAAGACTATCCAGACATCTTTTTCACTTAGGAAGTGAAAGGCATTTTGTCTTGCTTTGAAAAAAAAAAAGTTCTACCATAGCACTGAAATACTCAGAGCTGTTTGTCTAAATAATTTATCCCCAACAGCAGAGCACTGATGGGAAAATGTACTGATGGGAAACTGCAGCCAATGGTGCCTAGTTCAGACAACCAAATGCTTTATACCCTTCTCTTCCAGGGAAAAACAGGAGAAGAGCAAGCAGAGAGGTTATCTCCCAACACCCTGACACATCCAGGGATCCTCACAGCACCTGGAGACATTCCTGTGCCCAATCCAAAGCTGCACGCAAAGGGTCCTACTTCCACCTGAGTCACACACCTCCAAATTTACAGCCCAGGGTGTTGTTTTAGGAGAGTTGAGTTCATAATGGATGCTGAGAGGTGACAGCACTGAGAGAAGAAACACACACTGAGAACTTAGCAATTAATTGAAAGGTGTATGCATAAATCCCTCTCTGCATGCATTAATGCTGTATAAATTATCAGTACAATGTTAAATAAGTTGTATTTTGTTCTGGACTCATGTTCCAGCTTCTAAAATGAAAGAGTTTTGCCTTGGCAGATATCCCTTAAAGCAAACAGATGAATAATACTCTGTCAGACTTTCCAAAGAGCAAACCCCAACTGCTTGTGCTTTGCTTTGCAAATGGGAACATATTGGCTGTGTTTCATACTAATATTTCAGGGCTGCATTTTACTTTGTAAAAAGAAGAGAATTGCCCAGACTTCCATGTCACTGTGTAATTTAAGGCAAAGTTCTGGGTAATATAAGCCCTTGCTGTTTGACACCCCTTTAAAGCCACAAGGCAGGCAGGGGTGAAATGCCTCAGGAGGAAAGCAGAGGCATAAAGTAAGAGATTAATAATGCTGCCCTTGGACATCATTACATTTCCAGAGTTGAACAGCACCATTGGTTCATGATGATAACATTAATGTTATCAAAAATATTAAGAATATACTACTACTACTACTACTACTAATATTACAACCTGGGCTAGTGGAAGTTGTCCCTGTCCATAGCAGGAGATTGGACCAAGATGACCTTTAAGGTCCCTCCCAACCCAAACCAGTCCAATTCTATGATTAAAAACCATCCATAAGCAACTATAATCTGTCTAAATAACTCCTTTGCTTGGTCATTATCTCACATTCCAGACGCACAGTTGCTTCAACATGATGCCTCCAATCCAGACATGGATAAAGCATCCAGAATTACTGAGTTTGGGATGCTATTTCACACAGCTTAGCATGTGGGATGGCACCACAGCCCAGGCCAGCACTGAGGCCAACTTAGAGTCATCCTGCACTAAAACTGTGACAGACAAAATTCACTAAGCCCCCCAAAATCATCCAATCACCCAAACATATTGGTCTGAGCATTTCTTGAAGCTGACTATCACAGTTCTGCCCTCCCCCAGTCACTGCTGGGTGCTGAAAGGAGGCAGAGACACAAACATTACTTGTTGACGTGTATTTTCTGCTAAGCTCATCCAGGCAGCCTAGCAGCACCCACAGCCCTGGGAGCTCAATAAAACACATTTATCCTGCAATTAATCCCTTGGCAAGGATGCTCTGAAGCAATTACTGCATGTTTTTCTTTGTCATCCTAAGAAAGTTTTAGCGTCTCTGTCAGAACGGCTCATTTTGGGAGGCAAAAGCTGCTTAGAAAAGCTTAGTGATGGTTGTCATGAATTTGATCCAAATATTGATCCAGAATAAATAAATTAGCTCTGAGATTCACTAGTTCTCTCCTCCTAAACACTTTGTATTTCCCTTTTCCTAGCAAAACTCCTCCTGCAAAGCCAAGAGGCAT
>NW_008652355.1:62498-82395 GCF_000695815.1 Acanthisitta chloris
CTTGCTCAGCAGCTGCAGCTGGTTAGGGAACAACCATGGAAACAGCATTTGGATCTTTCCTGGCAGATTTCTTACATCATTATTCAAGATGAACTGCAAATCATATGCTCATAGTTATGGAAATGGCAGGAAACTTCTTGCACTTAGGTTCTGTTTGACAAAACTATTTTAAGGTGACGTTTGGAAGGTTGGTTGGTCCAAGTTTCTGGATGCAGAGGGAAAATAAATGCCCAATGTTTTTGAAGAGCAGTCAAGCAGGATAAGATTACAAGCCCTGAACATTGCCTCTTCTATCAAACCTTTGTACTGCCCAGAAAAACACACTCCCTCCTCCTGAATTCCCTCACGGAGCTGCAGTGATCTCACACATTCGGTCCTTACCCACCTCTCGTCAGGCATTAAGCTGCAGATAAGGAGTTTTTGATGGAACCATCAGCAGCTTCACCCCATAAATCAGCTGCAGTCACTCTGTCCTGAGTGATACCAGATCCCCTCAGTCCCACAGGGGCTCAGACTCTTGGTCTGATGATCCTTGAGAGTGGATGGATGGGACATGACCATATCCCATCCACATCCAGCATGGAGACAGAGTAACCCTTGGGCACTACACTGGGAAGCTGAACATGAAATAAGACAGGCAAAGGGAAGAGACTTCAGGAAAAAGTTTTCCCCTGTTAGGGTACTGGAATAGGGAACTGCCCAGGGAGGTGGTGGAATCACTAACCCTGGAGGTGTTTAAGAGGTGTCTGGATGTGGCACTGGAGGATGTGGTTTCGAGTTTAGGGGTTACAGCAGTGACAGGTTCATGGCTGGACTTGATGATCTTAGAAGAGAAGTCTCCTCTTAATTATTCTATGATCTTATGATTCTGTGACTTCCTTGAGGTATCTTGTCCCCATCCCTCAAGGTTTTAGTCCAAATCCCTAATAACTAGGACCTTTCCAAATGCACATTTTATGAGCAGCCTCCATGTGTATTCCAGCCCAACCACCACATCTCCATGAGCTCCCCATGCCCAGCCACCACCACTCTTTACAGGTCACATAATTATTCTATGATCTTATGATTCTGTGACTTCCTTGAGGTATCTTGTCCCCATCCCTCAAGGTTTTAGTCCAAATCCCTAATAACTAGGACCTTTCCAAATGCACATTTTATGAGCAGCCTCCATGTGTATTCCAGCCCAACCACCACATCTCCATGAGCTCCCCATGCCCAGCCACCACCACTCTTTACAGGTCACATTAAGCCACCAGATCCAACAGAGCTCCTTACTCAAACATCTCACTGCTTTCACATGCACTAAAGGTATTTCAGTGTCCTATTTGACTGGAAAGCTGATATTTCCTGGAGACCATTCTCCATCTATAACACTGCCATATGGGAGAGTTACGACAGCTTTGCTTGGCATTGCATGAGGCCTTTTGCACATAGGAATGGGAGAACAGCACATCCTTCTGCCACTCCAGAAGGATATACACAGGACTGCAGATAAATCAGATCACAAAGGACATACTCTAGATCGAATTCAGCCTCTAATCAACGTTAAAATCCCCAATAACAAGGAATTTATTCATGATTTAGTCACATGAAGGTGTGGAGGTTGGTTAGATTTCACTGAGCAATTAAATAAGCTGTAGATGACACTGCACCTCTTCCTCACAAATTTCCCCCCTTGTAATACATAGAAAAATGTAATTCTGTGATATACATAAAAAAGAGAAAAATTTTAAAAATTATATATATTTATATATGTAAGAGAAATACAGCCAAGGTTTGAGACACCTTTCAAATGGCTCAATCTGGACATTAAGATAATTATTCCCAAGTGTTTTCTGCCCCTTTGCAGGGCCTCAGTGAATGTTTGTGCAACTGATAGCACAGGAGAAAGTCTCTTTACACCAGAAAGCTTTAATGCCTGAGGAACTGGGTCCTCCCAGCAGCACTGGTTTAAGAAACAGCAGGGACAAGGGTGCTTGGAACCCCTGTGAGGAGAGGGTGAGAATAATAACAAGGTTTTAAGTAACACCTTTCTGTTTGCCTTCCATTAAATCTCTCTTGTCAGATGTCTTGCTTTTTTTTTTTTAAGGGAAAATGAACATTTTCAATGTGGCAGTTAGCTTTGCTAATGATTCCTGTCTCTTACAACTCCTTATTCATGGCTGACAACTGCAACTGTTCAAGTGTGCAGCTGAAGAGAGTTTGCTACTGTCTGGCACACTCCTACCTTTGCCACAGGACAGTCAGCTCCTCTGGAACAGAGGGAAAAACACACCGTCATAAATGAGAACTTCAAAAACACTTAGTCTAAAGCAAAAGGCAATTTTTTTTTCAGCATTAACACATAAACAATTTAAATAACAGGGGAAATTTCATTTATTTTCGAGTTGGTTTTCCATACTATGCTTTTTTCCCCCCTCTCTCTCCTATGGAAGAACATCTAAACTTCCCATTCTCCAGTCTTAGAGTCCTGGTTTATTCCCTGTTCTTTGCCTGGGAGATAGTTCTTCCAGAAAGCAATATCCCACTCCTTCCTGGGCCTCAGGACACTAAAAATACAGCTCTGAACTATTCCAAACTGATACAAACCCTTGTAATATTGAACACTACAAAATGAGTTTCAGAGCTTCTGCAGCCCATGTTATCTCTCACTAACTGCTCTCACTAACACCACTCCTGCTCTACCTTATTTTCTGAAGTCACAGCTTTGTTTCTGCTCCTCCCTCCCCTCTCCTTCCTTCTAGCATTTAATTTGTCTTATGTGCCTCAAATAGTTCTTTCTTCTGGTGACATAATATTTTAACCTTAAGCATGATGAGAACCAGACTTCCCAAATGTGACACTTGAATTAAAAGTGAAACACATACCTCAGCACAAGTTAATTAAAAATAATACATATAATGTTAGCTTGTTTAAACTATTATTTGACCAAAAATTTGCACCCATCAATAACTACCACAGTCCACAATTGCTATAAAAATATCACTAACCACCATAAGCTCAAACTTACCAAAATTAGCTTCTCTTTTGATTTCACAGAAGTGCTCACAGATCCTTCTGAAGCTGCTGAGCTCGACCCAAGGAGATGATGGAGGGCACAGGGTGCACCAGGACACAACGTTGTGTGTCATTGTTAGATGCCTCAATACTATTTCAGACACCAATACTGAGGTGCAGGTAACTAATTTCACAAACTTGCAGCCTTGTTCCTCTCAGTGGAGAAACTCTTGCCCTGAAATGTGTGTCTGGGGTTCCCTTGGGTGGCACAGATGATCTGAGGCTGCATCTCAAATCCTAGGGTCCCTCACAAGAGAGATACTGAGGGGTTAGAGCATGTCCAGGGAAGGGAATGGAGCTGGGAAAGGTGATGGAACACAAAGGGTAGCTGAGGGACCTGTGTGGGCTGAGCCTGGAGAAAAGGAATCTCAGGGGGAACCTGCTGCTCTCTCCAGCTCTCTGAGAGGAGGTGCAGCTGGAGGGGTCAGGCTCTGCTCCCAGGGAACAAGGGACAGAACGAAAGGAAACAGCATCAAGCTGTGTCAGAGGAGGTTTAGGTTGGATATCGGGGAAAATTACTTCCCAGAAAGGGTGGTCAGATATTGGAATGGAATCCATCAGAGCAGTGGTGGATTCCCCATCCCTGGAGGGATTTAAAAGCTGTGTAGATGTGGCACTTCGAACATTCTTAGTGGTGGCCTTGGCAGTGCTGGGGAATGGCTGAACTCTACGATCTTAGAGGGCTGTTCCAGCCTAAACCATTCTATGATTCTCTTGTATTCCAGACTCCTTTAAAAAATGTAGTGAATTTTTTTCCAAACAACCTTCCCAGGAATTATGTCAAGGTAGGAATCCAGTGTCTTTCTCCACTGACACAGTCTGGGGGCCGCTGGGTTTATGAGCATCATACTCACACTTGGGCTGGGGGTAAGCCCAAACCTATTTCAGGCAGTTACTCTTATTGAAATAGCTAGTCAAGTTTAACAACTGTGAAAACATTCAGAGTTCACATAACTTGCAGGTCTATCATAAATTCTGCTCCTGACAGACACATATAAATAGAGGCTCCTCCGCTGGGAACAGCCAACTCTGCTTGAAAGGGCATCAGGAGTTAGATTAAACTGAGAATGGCTTGTGAAAAAGATCCATTCTGAGATAAGAAACTCCTTCTTAAGACAACAAACATGAGTGAAAATATGCCTCAGTGAAAATGAAGAGCTGTCCATCCATGGCCTGATGGTAATTGGATAAGGCATGGAGAACCTGTTTGTTTTCTCTGAAAGCATTTTGCCTCTCTCCATGAGCCAACCACACTCAGCCACCACCCTGGGACCAAAGCACTCATACTGCAGAATTCAGGGCTGCAATATTCAGATTTTAAGACCAAATATTCCTATTTTGGTTGGGTTTGAGAAGGATGCCTTAATAGTGAAAATCCTGCTTTGAATAAAGAACTGTGTAAAAATGGGAGTTTTTGCCTCAGAAATGGGCCAAATCCCTCCCAAAACTTGAGTTTCTAGGGGAAAAAAGGCAATCTCTGCCTTTTCTTGCTACCCCAAGAGTGAAAACACTACAACACATCTTCCTGCCTGATTTCTGGCAGCAGTATTAAAAGAATTATTAAGTTAATTTTAACCTCCTTTTTGTTGTTGTGGTGGTAAATAAAGATGGAAACTTCTAATTTTGCAAGGCCAACCAGTCCCAGACTTTCCAAGCTTAAATTGTTTCTCTGAGCAACTCAAGGAAAAGGCCAAAGTTTGTTTGCAGTGAGGTGTTTGTAGAAAACAGGTAAAATTATGTCCCTTTGCTGCTCATTTCCAGCCAATAATTGCTATTCAAGCTGAAAAACCACTTTTACCCCCTCATAACAAGTGCCATGATTTTTGATTCATGTGGCAGAAAAGAGACATGTTTTTCTGGAGCTAAGTTTTAGGATATGCAATTTATTAATATTTTCCAACATATAAAACTATCCCAATTGCTTTATCAAATTTTATTTCCTTATTTGAATGAGTCAATAATTGAGAATAGTGATTCCATCAAATTTTGCATTAGAAGTAATTCTAATTGTAACCAATTAATTCTAACTTGCCACTGTGAATGAATCACAAATTTTTAAGGCATTTTATACATGATTACTTGGGTACTTTGATGCAAATTATATTCAGGATAACATCCAGCTATGCTCCTTCTCAGCTGTGTCTGTCAGACTTCCTACCTGCCTCCTCCTGGAGGGCTGAGCTGTGAGACACCAACATCTCAGCTGTAAATTGGAAATTAATTGGTATTGATAAGCTTAAGTGCATGATGTGTATGATATTAATGCATTCCCTCACTGGAAAAATATTATTGGAGATAACAGAACTGTTTCTAGGACCTTGTTTGAATCAAGTCTGTCCTGGCATACTTGAGCAGTTGTACTTTCTCAAAGCTGAAAGCTTCTTTGTATCTCTGAGGAGGTGAAATGCTGGTTCCTATCAATACTCACTCTTATCACAGCCTCGTAATATAAAACATCTATTTTACAACTGCAGACAAAATTAAATGAGGATTAAGCCAAACATCATTTCAAAGGCAGAAGCACATACCATCCACACGTCGTGTGTGAGTGGAAAATCCCAGGAAACCCTGGTATTCCTAGACCATTGCTGCTTTGATCCAGCTAAGGAACTTTAGGCAATACCACAATTGTCTCTTTGGTCTGACATCCTTATATGCCACGGATGGAGTAACATTCCTGTGTTATTCACACTGAACTGCTCCATAGCAAACCAGGGATTCCTCGGGGTTTATCCCCATGCAGCTGAGCTCAGATCCCAAAACAGTGGCAGCTCCTGATGCCAACTCTTGCCCCAAACAAGGGCAAAGCAAACACTCCCCAGATCCTTCACATCTATCATTGTTAGAATGGTATTTCGTCTCATTATATTTTGCTCCTTTCCAGCCTGCAAAGGACAGGACACTCATGGAAGAGCAAATCCTCAGCTGCTACTGGTGCCTCCATTGAAGAGGAAAAACTGACACCATCAAATTGTAAATAAAGGCTAAAAAATGGCCATGAGGAGCAAAAGTTGGACAAGATTTCTGAAACTATCATAGCAGCAAACAGTAGAGAAAAGGCTTTCATAATACTTTAAAGTCCAAAATTAAGAGTTTCTGGTATAATTCATATTTCTCACAAGGTGGCAATGGTGGAAGTGTCATGAACAACACAGAAGTAAAGGCATTGATTTATTTATCACATAAATGCAGCAAAATACCTTCTATTCCAAAAGTAACTAAAGAAGACATTAGATAGCACCTACCAAAGCCAAATCTTTTACACAAAGGCAGGTCAGTACAGGTTCCATCCAAGAATTGTGAAGACAACCTCTCCATGATATCCTCACGACTATGGTGCAGCCTCTGCACTGCTGGTGCTCACAACATATCCTGGGAAGTCTCAAGTGACTCCATGCCTGATGGCTTTACATCATCCAAGACAAAACAATGGAATGGCTGAAATGAAGCCCAAACAACCCTGAATTTGAGGTGGTAACAGAGCTGGGGGCAATTCTCAGGAGCTTACGGAGGAAAGACCCCCTCAGTCATGCTCAAGAACTGGGTTCTAAAGATAACAGTGGTTGTGTATTAAGAATCCTATAGAGACATTTGACTTGTTCAGAAGTTAAAGACAGCTAAAATCAACATGACACATTTTTCTTCCAAGGATGTGCCCTGGTTAATCCAAACCCACTGGATTTAGGCTACAACATACCCAAGAGAAGCACTACAGCCTGTGCAATGGGAGATGGAGGACTGCAATGATCTCTATTCACCAGTAAAACCTCCAAAACTCTAAACTAGCTGATTGGCTTATGAAGTGTTCTTGATGCTAATTGCTGGGCAGAATTGTGGCAAAAGAATATGCCATTCATCTCCAGCAAAATCAGGACTGAGAGGAAATTTGTTTAAAGCAAATTTACCAGCTTAAGAAATATGGTTGGAAAACTATGGCAGGGGAACATTTGTGATTCATTTTTGCTTACCATGGATCTCTGTTGGCTCAGGCATTGATAACAGCATCCAACTAAGCTCAGCTGATAACTGCTTTCCTTCCTCACCCAGGTAACCACACTTATTTTCCTGTTAACAGGATCAATAAACTTGACACACTCAGAAATGGATGATTAACTCCTTTTACAGTACTTGAAGTCGCTTTGAAGAGCCAAAGGTACAACGTCACGCGTGGGTTTAATTATCAGAATAAATAAGGTAACACCTTATAATCTTCTCCCTCACACCTGATGTTTGTGGCGAAGTTCCCCAGACTGTGAGTGAGTAAGGAAGTGCACACAGGTCTGTGCAGAGTTGTTATCTTTATAAGAAAATTCATTCCCAAGGTTTTATACTGTTTTGCAGTAATAAAAGCGCTTTGGGTCAATACAGAGTTATTCCTTTTTTGACTGTTTTTACTAGACTGAATAAACACCTAGAATCATACAGTCACCAAAGTTGGAGGAGACCTCTAAGGTGAGTGAGTAAGGAAGTGCACACAGGTCTGTGCAGAGTTGTTATCTTTATAAGAAAATTCATTCCCAAGGTTTTATACTGTTTTGCAGTAATAAAAGCGCTTTGGGTCAATACAGAGTTATTCCTTTTTTGACTGTTTTTACTAGACTGAATAAACACCTAGAATCATACAGTCACCAAAGTTGGAGGAGACCTCTAAGATAAGATCGTCCAACCATTAATCTGTAACTGCTGGAACCCCTAACCCAGATCCTCCAGTGCCACACCCCGCAACCGAAGTTGAGCCTGGGATGATTGACACATCCTTGTACAAAGGAGCTGTGCTCAGTTCAGGGTGAGGGTTGTTCCCTCCAGCTTCACTTGGATTTTCACAGCCCTTTTGTCACAGGGCTCTGGCTCACAACACCCTTGATGCTGACTGATTACACATCTGCCAACGGTGTCCTTTTTCAATTCCTGATTTTCAGGTGGTTTGCACAAGAAAAACCCCTTTGAGCATAAGGCACCTGGAGTATGCCCACACTCATCCTTCCCTGGGAGCAGAGGAGCTTGCTCCCAGCAAGCCAGGCTGACCCAAGGGAGGCAGGACATTGTTCAAGGTGGTAGGAGAAACATCCCATAATCACTGAATCATTTATGAAGTCAGAAGATCTAAACACACATGGTGGTGATGGAATAAGGAAGGAAGTTTGGCAGGGACAAGCGGCACATGGCTCCAGATCCCAGCCCTGGGATGTCTCATCCAGGGAAAAAGCAGAGGCTGAGCCCATCTGAAGGGGGAGGAGAAGCCTAAACTGCCCATGGGAAGGGGGGCAGGAAGAAGTAGGTTCTGGCTCCAGAGCCCTGGGATGTCTCATCCAGGGAAAAAGCAGAGGCTGAGCCCATCTGAAGGGGGAGGAGAAGCCTAAACTGCCCATGGGAAGGGGGGCAGGAAGAAGTAGGTTCCATATAGACAGAGATGACTTTTCATGTGGGTGAAAGAGAGCCTAGGACAGGAAACCAATCCACCACATGGAGCCACAGACGCTGCCTCTCCACTCCCTGTACCCACACTTTGTTTGCAAGACAGTAATTATTATTATTACCAGTTTTTGTTCTCTTAAATAATTCCTACCACAAGCAACCAGAGCTTTCACTACTGTCATGTTTCAAACATTTCCTCTTAACTCCTTTTTCAGCCACGGGCAGCTGGCAGATATACCAAAAACCTGCTGCAAGTCGTGCTCAAAGCTGAGCCATTAGGATCTGATAAACCTCCACCAGATCCTCCATTGCTTCTCCTTTCCTTGGTTCCCCATCAACACAAACTGAAACGGGCAGAAGTGGATTTGTTTAAGGAATATCAACAACAGCTGGGCACTGAAGGAAAGGCACAAAATGAGAAAGGGATTGAGATTTGCCCACTGAGTTTTATTACCCAGTTAGGTAAGAGATTTTATTGCGACCACAGGAACATTATAGGCCTTTAAATAGGATTTCCCTTCTAATTAAAGGCCTTATGGCACAGGGGAACCTCACTGCACCTTGGAGATGACCTCAGACATTCACTGGTTTCTGAAATGTGTGACTAGTTTTTTATTCCACCCCTTACACCAACCAACACCCATGGCTGAGCCAATGGCCAGAAGCCCAGGAAGGCGCTAGAACATTCAGCCAACAGATGCTGCAGGGTCTTAAGTAAAACAAGAGCACACATGACTTTGAAACACGCTTGCTCTGTGTGACAGAAGTTCAATTTTCTCTTTCAGAAAATCAGAATAAAGGCAACTGAGTCACAATTTTACTTGTCAGTTTATGACTTAGTTACATTTAACTCATCCCATGACAGCTGGAAATCATTTTATACCAATAGTACATAACACAGGTTATAAATAATTTCCCTTCTTTATCTAAAGACCTTTAGACCCTCCCCCCCAGAAGTAACACCTGCACACACTGGACAACAGTGCTAGTGGGGACCAGAGAAACTCAAGCAATGTGTTCTTCTGCCACACCAAGTTTTGGGGTGACATCCCACCACAGTGTTATGGGGAGGGAAATCAAGGAGATTGTTTTCAAGTCCTTTAGCTTTTGGTTGTGTTTTATTTTTTAACTGCTTAAGATAGACCAGAAAACCCTCAAAAGGGAAGAGAAAGCTCCAAAAATTGGAGACTGGGATGTGTTTTGCATCATAAAATACAACCTACATCCCCAAAACAACAGTACCACCTCTATTTCAGTAACTCTTTGGTGAAGACCCATTGAAGAAGGTACTGGGTTGTATAATACACAAATAAAACAACAAATCAATGATCTCCACCAGAAACTTTCAGCTCCTGAGTTGTCTCAAGCACAGGCCTTATCCCATGTGAATCAGAGACATTCTAAACCATACTTTTACATTTGCCCTCTTTGAGAACAAGACACACATTCAGGCCAAGTCCCACCAAAAGCAGGAGCACAAAGCCAAGCTCTGTTCAACCAGGACTGAAACCTGGCACAGGCCAGGAGGGCTGAATTCATTGTTACTGTAATGTGGTCAGATCTTGCCTCACAGGCTCAGTAGAATCCTCCTAAGCCACTTAAAATGTCCTTATGATTAGAGCTAAATGAGGATGTCTTAGAGAGAAAACATCTTCTTCTGCAAACTGGAATGTTTCACAGAAACACAGTGGTTTGGCCCAAATCGCTGCTGCAATCTTTTAGCAGCTCCACAAGGAATTTTTGGGTTGGCTTCAAAATAGCTGTTACCTGGAATGACCACATGAAATATGGGAAAAGCAGGTTATAGCTCTGCTCTGAAGCAGAGCCAGCATCTTCCTCTCCTAAGGCAAGTGTGTGCTGGGCTAGGAGCTGTGCAACACTGATGTTCTGAGAAAAATGCCTAATGGCCTCAACTTCATTTCAACAGGGAATAAACCAAATATTTGTAATCAAATCCAATGCTTTTTTCCCAACCAATCTTGGCCACAGCTTTAACATGAAGCTTAGTAGCACAGATCTTCTGTCCTAGGGCGGCTGAACTCCTCCCCAGACAACTTCTGCAGTGGGAAAAAGGCCTCTGTGTGACATTAAGAATATATGGCATTAATGGGAACAATCCTTGGCAGATCTGACTGTTTGGTTTAACTCACAAGACTCAGTTTATTATTAGTCAGACACAGACTGCCAACTGGGTGTAATGATATTTGTTACTTTTTTGCTACAGTTGAGGAATATCTCCATGAACACAAAGCCCTGGAGGCTGCAGAAGATGATCAGCAGAACTAATGCAACTTCCCAGCCTTTTCCTGATTTATTTTCTTCCCTTCTGTTGCCAAACAGAATAAACTCCATAATGATCCTCACTTTGCTCCTTTAAAAATACATTAAGAAAACACACAGAGTCAGTAACTAGGGGCAAATTATGCCATTAGAGGATTCATTTAGTGTTTGTAGAAACACTGATAACTGAGACATTCAGCTAGAGAAAGGAAAATCTTTCCTCTAGCTTTATGTATCAGCCCCTTAGAATCATTAAGGTTGAAAAAAGCCTCCTAGATCATGGAGTTCAACTGGTAACCAGGACACTGTGTGGGATTTGAGAAGTTCCTAGATCCATGGTGGCAAAAAATGGCAAGAAGCTTTGATATAACAACATAAATGCATCTTTCAATGTCACACTCAGCATTCAGCTCCCCCAGTCTCTTGGGGTCTTGCTACCAACCCCATGTAACCTCAGAGCTGCAAAGTCTGTAACCTCAGTGGTTACAGACTCTGCAACTGGGCCATCTTAAAGCCTTATAGAAATAAAAGTCCAAACACTCTTCAAATACTGTCTGCAGCATTCCACAAGGGCCATTTCTATACCATACACTGATTCACATATGGAGTTGCTATGGGTGATCCTGCACAGAAGGAAAGCAAATCCAGTTCTTAACAGCACATCGTCTTTTCCTTTGTGTTACAAAAAGGCATTGGGGAACTCTGGTTCCAAGTCCTAATGTACTTCACTCCCTCATCCCTCCCCACTTAAAGAAATATTGACATCACTGTAACTAATTGGTTTTCAGATAATACAGCTATGTCTCCATACTGTGCCATAGCTTTCCCTGTGCCACAAGCAGTAGAAGGGCTTTGTGTTTGCACTACAGCAGATAAGAGTGGAACACTTCAGCTAAAATCTGCAAAAATATTTATCAGATACCCTTTTAAAAGTAGAAAGCACTTTCCGAGGTCAACCTTGCTCCAAAGAAAAAGCCAGTTTCTTTTTTATAGACTTCCCAGCATATCAGAATAGAATTTAACCCATTTAAGAGCTCTGTGGCAAAGAACTTGGATGTTTGCAGTGCTGCTCGTGTGAAAACCAGTGGATGCACAGCCATAGACAAGAAAAATTTGTATATTAGGAAGAAAGTCATCCCTGTGAGGTGCTGAGGCACTGGCACAGGTTGCCCAGAGCAGCTGTGGCTGCTCCATCCCTGGGAGCATTCTAGGCCAGGTTGAATGGGGCTTGGAGCAACCTGGGCTAGTGGAAGGTGTCCCTGCCCAGGGCAGGGGTGGAATGAAATGGGCTTTAAGTCCTTCCAACCCAAACCAGTCTGGGATTATATAATAAACTCAGTGGCACAGGTTTTGGCTTGTGCTTCCAGAGACAACTCTCCGTTTTGCTGAAGGCTACACATGGAATAGCCTGGGCTGATCACCCAGACAAGGTGACCTGTGGGACTTCAGCTGCATTTGAAGTGGCATGAACAGCTCCAGTTAAGGCAACTGAAACACACCTTTAATCTGACTTTGGCTCAGTTTCCCATCTGTGGTCTGGGAGATAAGAGGAGGTAAAGAGGCTAGGCCCCTGGGATTCCCAGATAATGTGTATATTTAGCTACGTAAGTACTTCAAGGTAGATAAAACTCACCAGAGCAGGGTCTGTGGCCAATTCATTCAATACAAGGCACAAATGTGATTTCCTAAACTCTGTACTACATTTATCCAGAGGTTTTCATTCCTTTTTGCTCACTCAGGAGCATGCTTCCTTCTAAACCTCACACTCTGGTGCCTTAGGACTCACCTTAGTCCCTGGGATGCTACAGGAATGTCATGGAGAAAATCACAGCAGAACAATCAGCACGAGGGAAGATCAAAGACCCAGTGGAGATGACAAGGCCAGCTCTCCCTGGAAATCTTTCAATTCCACAACTGGCATGCTCCCAGCAGATAACCTGACTCCCAGCCCCTGGCACAACTAAGGGAGTATTATTTTCCCTGGGATGAAGTAATGCAGCAGGACCTAACATGGTTTCTGTCAGCATCAGCCACTCAGACTTCAACTTTGTGCCACATGGTTTTTTTTCCCCCAAATATATTTATATTGGCCTCCATATGGAATATCCCACTTTGAGTTTGTGCCTCAGATCCTACAAGCCATGGGTACAAGCTGTAGCACCAACACACAGTGGGGCTATAAAAGATCCCACACCGAAACTCATGGGAGTTGTGCTCAGCCCTCATTCAGAATTTCCACCACCACTAAGGAGCAGGGAGGGAGTTTCTGTGACAAAACATGGCACAGGATTGGAAATCAACACACCTCCAAGATTCTGGGGGTCAAGCCTGGCACCCAGAGCAGGTGTGGGCAGGAGTGGCTTAGGATGCTGCTGGAGCAGCTCTGTGATGTATCAAATCTTACTCTTTATTGGCAAGTTTTCTTCTGTAAAATTGAACTTCTATGGCCCAAAAGGGGAAAGTATCTGCGTTACTCTTTGAAATCCACAGTCACATAAGCAGTTGGCCCAGTCTCACCTGGATGCTGGCCAGGGGTTACACATTTTCCCATTGAAGGAACCATGCTGACATCCAGCCACACAGAGCCACTGTGTAACAGACCTGCTCTACTCAAACCCAGATGTGTTTCACTGAAAGCAAAAAATAAAAAAACCCTTAATCACTAAAAAAGAGGATGGGAGAATCCTGCAAATCCAGTCCCACAAGCCTGGCTATTTCTGGGAATCACAACCCCCTTTTGATTTCATGAATCAAATGCCCCTTAAAATTCCAGCTCTCTCCTCTTTCTTCCTCTGCTCATCCCCAGTGGCTAAATAAAGAAGAAAACAATGTCATATTGAGGTTATATATATAGAAGAGGCTCCATTAAGACTGTTCCAGAGCAATACTGACACAAGGACTGTATATTCTCTCCTTAGGATGTGTCAGTCTGTGGTGTACACATCCAGACTGAGCCATAGCCACGCTGTTGTCTCTGCACATCAACCACTGCACATCAAGAGCAGCAATACTGATGAACCAGTCATTTTTCTCCTTTAACACCTAAACCACCATGTCTTACAACTTACAGGATACTCCCAAGAGGTGCCACACTGTTCTTCTGATGTTCCCACTGCAGTAAGTCAAAAGTCTGTGCTGTTGAGTGAACTGTTTCACCTACAGGTTAAACCTTTTTGGAACACACTAATCTGTGTGCGATTTTCTGACATAGAGTATAGAGAGCACCTTCCTGAACTCTTCTCACTGGACTAAACTCCAGCAGGGCTTTTCCAGCTCATTTTTAGACCAGACCATGTAAACTGGTGTTTTTCTTTTCTTTCCCACTATAGCTCTTGTGGCAGTCCTTGAACAGAGTACAAATGTGCTCCACTGCCTCTGATTTCAGTGACTTGTGCTCAGGGTTTCTCCTGCAGTGGGTGAAGTTCAGGGCAAGCACAGGGCCGTTGCTCCAGGTAGTGGAAACAATACAGAATGAGACAAAATGGACAAAAATAATGGAAAACATTGGGCACACAACCATTTTCCAGGCCAAAATACCTCTACTGTTATCTTCAATTCTTTCATCTCCAGCAATCTGCTGAGCTCTGACCTCAGCCCTTTCTGATTTGATCTCTGTAGCAACCTGCGAGACCTGAGGTAAAGACACACACTTCTATATCCTTAAAAACCCAAACCTTGCCATGGATGATGGATAAAAAGTGAGTTTATAGTGATGTGAAGCATGAGAACTTCAAAAATAATGTTAAACTTATGGTCTTTCAGGAAATTTTTTGAAGCAATGGCCACGGCAGTGCTTATTCCTGAGCTAGTGGAAGGTGTCTCTGCCCATGGCAGGAGGTGGAATGAGATGAGTTTTAAGGTCCTTCCAATCCAACCCAGTCTGGGGTTCTATGATTCTATGATATATGTGTGTGCACAGCATATAGACACACAGAGAACTGTGCCATGCACAAGTATATTCAGACATGAGTTAATGACCAAAATGCTCCCTTTGATCTTCCTCCAGTAATTCAGTCCACCCAATCTGAGTTTGCATTCATGAATTCCATGGATAAAACAGGGGTTCCATTAGCTGATGGTGGCCTTTGACACCCAGAGCCAGCAGTACCTGACCTATCTGCCTCTCCAGACTCCTTCCTGCTGTGGAGGTGCCCTTGACACCATCCGTGCTCTGGAAACTATTCCAGCAGTCCAAGAGCTCCTGGGCACACATCCTGCCTGTGGGACAGAGGCATTCACACTCTCCCCACAGCTCCCTGAGCAGCTTGTAGCTGGCACTGTATCTGTAGCACCTTCCTGCACAGCAGAAGATAAAATAATGATGTATATATAAAGCAGGAGTGTGGCTTGTTGGTTTTGAACACAAAAGAAGCTTCTTCAGGCTAAGCTGGAGCAGCAGAGCAGGTCAGCGGAATGTGACACCAGGCCCTGCAGATAAGGGGTAACAGCTGACCCTCAGAGTTAAAGGAAGGACATTGAGGTCAGCCAGTGTTTCACACCACAGCAATCCCTTGGGTTCCTGAAGTCCTCATGGACAGCAGTGCTGGATTTGGTTTCATTTGCTTCAGACTGATTTGCAAATCACTTTTGGCTCTAGCTAACTGTGACAGCACTCAGGGAAGGCAAAAAGATATAACATGCACATGAATTATGTTATCTACTCTGTCTTCTTCTACAGAAATCATCATTTAACCTTTTCATTTTGAAGCTACACTTGGCCCATCTATTTCCCTGCCATCCCAGCAGTGCAGAGCTCTGTACCTATAAATCCTGGGAAGGAAAAGTGCTGAGCACATGGATTTTTATAAAAAGCATGATCCTCAAATGAAATCTTTACACAAACAGAACCTTCCACTCATGGCACACTGATAAAGACAACATGGGAAAAGTGCAGCCATGGAACAAGGCTGCTGCTTGCCATCAATTTTGTTCACTGCCTTATCACAGAGGGAAGGAACTGATGCTGATAAGGCACAAACACTATGCAAGTATGAGTTTTCATTTCCTCAACATCCTTCCAAGTGCTTTCCAGATTTAGCCTTGATTTAAAATGCTGTGACACATCTCTATGATGATGCACAGCGAGTGTCCATGTGCCCAGCAGCACCAGCACTCATCCTGCACAGCAAGGGGTGAGAGACTTAGCTATCCAGGAATGGATTTTAAGGAGTCAAAACCACCTGAACCCACAGACTCACAGTTACAGCACCAGAATCAATGCCTTAACTGTTAGAAAAGCAGCAGGAAGATATTTTATGACTCAGCTTCCAGGACTATTCCTGAAGAAAGTGTTTCCCCACAGGGCTCCCTTGAGGGAGGATGATGAGGGAGGACCAACCAAGTACTACATCTATCACCATGGAACTTGCAAACTGAGGCTGGCAGAGATGAGGTTGGTTTTCACACATAAAATCAGATAAATTAATTTCATAGTTATGAATTCATTTGCCAACTTTTGTGGGGAAAAGTCTATGCAGGAGTTGACTGCCAAGTACAGTACTCAGGGTATTCTTTGCATGGAAGGAACAGCAAACAGCAAGAACCAGTTTTTGAGCTAATTTCTCTCTTGCAACCTGCTTTTCTTTCCACTGCTGCCAATCCATAAGGCTCCTGTGCTCGTGCCACCAGCAGCAGGTAATCAACCGGGTTCAAGACAACAAACACACACTGACCTTTATTTCTCTCATTTAGTATGACTTCCCAGGTTATCAATTCTTTGGCACAAGCTCTTTCCTGACTCTCTAATTTCACAGATTTAATCTGGTTGGGTTCTCAAGGAATGGAAATGCTCTGTGTACAATGCTCTGCTCCTTTCTCTGCATGTGTTTCCCTCCAATGTTCAGCACAATGTGACCTCTCAGCAGACACAGCCACGACCTCACTGGATGATGAAGTGTGATTAAATATCCTTTTTGGCTACAAAATTATGAGGGATAATTATAAAATCAACTATTAGAGAGGACATCTCACTTTCTTTTCTTTCTTTTCACCTTTCCACGTTCTTTGTGTTTGTATTTTAGCCAACTAAGTTATGATCTCTTTCTGCAGGGGGCAAAAACCCCCTAAAATCCTGCCAGAAAGAAAAAAATAGGAGAAAAGGTTCCCAAATGCAGTTTGCTTTCAAAGTGAGGCAATTCTGAGTGGCCTAGATGGTGAAATTCCAGCAGAGCTCTCTGCTTTCTGTGCTCACACTATTTCTGACTACCAAGATGTGTTGCTTAACCTCCCAAATTTCAGCAACCCCAGCCTAGGTGGAAGCAGACACAAAATCCACATCTTCTCAGCTCATTAATTAACTTTCCAAGCTGCTGAAGAGCCCAACAGCCCCCACATCCCACAGAAGCTTTCCTCCCCCAAAACACCACAATCACAAAATGAAGCTGAAATCGCAGCAAAGAGCTCCTCTTCCATAGTAAACTCCATGATTCCACCTCAGGCACCCTCAGAAGGGAAGACAAACCCACGTTTTAGGATGTTCCATTAGAGGGCATCCTAGCATGGCCTTTTGTGGGCAGATGCTTCCCCTCATTCATATCCTCTGCAATACTTTGGGAAAGATTAATAAGGAGAACCAGGAACATTCATATCCCCAAGTTTTTGCATCCCTTGTAATCATATTAATAGATTCATTTGTGTTTTAGTTCGTTCTGTTCTTCCCTCAGGAGAAGTTGGTTTTCTGTGTTGTTCACACATGCGAGATGTTAATAAGCTGAACACACTATCAAAATCAATTTCAACCTTCAGAACAGTTAGAGATCACACTTGAAAACATCATGGGACTACAAAAGGTGAGAAAGTTTGATTATCTGTCTTGAAACGAGAGATATAAGTGTTTGTTCTCAAAAGCAACCAAAGGCAGAAGCTCTACCACCACAATACAACATGGCAAGTGCTCAGACCCAGCAGCAGGAGCCAAACCTGAGCTCCAGCATCAGGGAGCTGTTGTACACAGTCACTGCTCCCACCCACACACTCAATCTCTTCAAACTCAGTTTTAAGACAGTTTACTACGCAGGTACGGATAGATCCAGACACAGTTTACAACCAGCAGTGCCCTTAAAATCAGTAAGAAGCCTCTAGGGGAGTAAAATCTGCTTGGAGTGATAGATATTTTCTGGACTGAGCTGTGGCATGTATGAAGTACCTGTAGGTCTACTGAAATCAGTTCAAAGGCACCAGAGGATCTAAAGGTAATAATATTGGAAATGAAGAAGTCTAAGGGAAGAAATAGGAGTTGACATGATAACATGAAAATATAACTATGAGACAGATAATTCACTTGTAATAAATTACCATTTTATCTGACTTAAAGCAGAATGGAAAAGTGCTGCTGTCACACAAGATGACAGATGAACTTCTGCCTGCTGAAATGTAAGATTAATGAACAGACACACCAGACATGAAAGAACTTACGAGGATCCTGGGCTCGCTGTTGGCGGGGGACCTGCAAAGTGACACAAGAAAAACAGCCTGGTGAGTTATGGGGAGGGAGCAAGCAGGAAGTTTTGCAAACCTTTTCAAAGATAAAAGGAACAGTCTGTCATGTTGCATGTGGTTTATGTAGTTGAACGGGACCAAAACAAGCTTGCAGCCTGCAGCAGGAGTTGGCTGCGAGGCATGAGGACAATAAGCAGGTGAGGAGCTCATCCTCCATTTGAAACTGCCTCATGAGGACATGTAATGATTAATTTCTTCTCAGAATTTAGAAAATGTGGGGGATTTAGGAAAAAATGCTATGAAACTCATCACATCCATCATTCATTGTGTGTTATGTGTCCAGTTCCTAAGAGGATTAACCAGGACTCTGTGTAATTATCTTCATCTCAGTGAATTATTTCCCCTGACTGTGGAGGAGAAGACACACAAAATCTGTTTCTTATTTGGAATCTTCTCAGCCATAGGATCAGCTTTGAAGGCAGTTATCTCAATATAAACTTGGAAGAAAAAGTGCTTATTTTACCTGACAGGTATATATGCATGTCAGCAACATGCCCTGAGTCTATAGTGCAAGCTGAAATTTCTCACTCACTACAGACAAAGGTCACTCAGGAAATTGAGAATAACATGCTTTTTCTCCTCTGGCCTGAATCCACTCAGGTATCTATTAATGAGCTGTTCAGCCTGGAGAAAAGGAGGCTCAGGGGGGACCTTCTTGCTCTTTACAACTCACTGACAGGAGGTGGAGCCAGGTGGGGGTTGGTCTCTACTTCCAGGGAACAACAGCACAAGAGGAAACCTTCCCTACAAGGACAGGCTGAAAAAAGAAGGTTGTGTGGAGACTTCAGAGAAACCTGACAGGAGCTGAAGGGGCTCCAGGGAAGCTGCACAGGGACTCTGTGTTAGGAACTGCAGTAACAGGACAAGGAGCAATGGGGATAAATTGAAAGAGGGAAATTTAGATGAGATATCAGGAAGATGTTTTTCCTATGAGGGTGGTGAGACACTGGCACAGGTTGCCCAGGGAGGCTGTGGCTGCCCCAACCCTGGCAGTGTTCACAGCCAGGTTGACTAAAGCCTTGAGCAACCTGTTCTGGTGGGAGGTGTCCCTGCCCAGGGCAGGGGCTTGGGACTGGATGATCTCTAAGGTCCATTCTAACCCCTTAATATGTTATGGGTCTATGAAACATTAATAGAGCGTTCAGCCTGGAGAAAAGGAGGGTCAGGAGACTTTCCTCTCTACAACACCCTGACAGGAGGTGCAGTCAGGTGGGGTCAGGCTCTGCTCCCAGGGAACAAGGGACAGGACAAGAGGAAATGTCCTCAAGCTGCACCAGGGGAGGTTTAGGTTGGATATTAGGAAAAATTTCTTCATGGGAAGGGTTGTCCAGACCTGGGCAGTGACGGAGTCACCACCCCTGGAGGTGTTCAAAAACATGTGGATGTAGCACCTGGGGACATGGTTTAGTGCTGAACATGGTGGTGCTGCTGGGTTGATGGCAGAACTTTATGATCTATGATTCTATGACACTACCACATCACTACATTGATTTTCAGTGTTTTTCCAAGTAACAGCTTAAAGGGAGGAAACTCACCAAACTTGACAAACAAGACCCCAGTTGTAGACACAGTCTTCCTGCCATTGGTGGCCACGCACTGGAAGTAGCCGGTGTCGGTGGTGTCCAGGTTGCGGATCCGCAGGCGGGGG
>NW_008652355.1:82428-114189 GCF_000695815.1 Acanthisitta chloris
TCCGTGGCTCCTGCACCACTGGAGCGTCGTTCTTCAGCCAACGGACAGTGGGAGGAGGGTTCCCAGAGACCTTGCAGTGCAGCTCTGCAGTCTGCCCAAGGGTGGTGGTGATGTTATTCATGGGTTCGTCCAGTGTCAAGAAGTAATCTGTGATGGAAAGAGGAAAAAAGGGGAATAAAGACCTCCAGAGCAGCAAATGTTGTTCTGATGGAACATCATGGTCTCTTGAAAGCAAGCAAGTGAACTCAGAATCACAGAATCCCAGAATAATTTGAGCTGGAAGGGACCTTAAAACCCATCTGGTTCCACCCTCTGCCATGGGCAGGGACACCTTCCACTAGCCCAGGTTGCTCCAAGCCCCATCCAACCTGGCCTGGACCACTCCCAGGGATGGGCAGCCCATAAACTTGTGTTGTGCTGCTTATACACCTCCATTCTCAGGTACATCTGCTGTTAACTCCAGCAAGAAGTCAGACCCCAAATGGAGTGCTGCACACAGTTCTGGTGTCCCCAACATCAGAAGGACATGGAACTGTTTGAGCAAGGCCAGAGGAGGCCACAAAGCTGATCAGTGGACTGGAGCATCTCCCCTATGAGCACAGGCTGAGAGAGTTGGGGCTGTTCAGCTTGGAGAAGAGTAGGTTATGCGGAGACCTCACAGCAACCTGCCAGGAGCTGAAGGGGCTTCAGGGAAGCTGCTCAGGGACTCTTCATTAGGAACTGCAGTGAAAGGACAAGGAGCAATGGGGATAAATTGAAAGAGGGAAATTTAGTTTAGATCTTAGGAAGAAGTCTAATGTGACACACTGGCACAGGTTGCCCAGGGAGGCTGTGGCTGCCCCAACCCTGGCAGTGTTCAAAGCCAGGTTGGCTAAAGCCTTGAGCAACCTGCTGTGGTGGGAGGTGTCCCTGCCCAGGGCAGGGGGTTGGGGCTGGATGATCTCTAAAGTCCATTCCAACCCCTTAAGACACTATGAAACTACTATCGAATTGTAAGAACTCTGCCTAAAAGTGAGAAAACCCCTCCAGCATGTATAAAACCAGCTCAGCCAACTACCTCACCTAACTAAGCCACTTTCCTAATTAGTTATTGTAATCAAGGCATTACCAGCTCCTCCCTTCATTATGGTTTGTGTAGAGCACTATCTCTCCCCTTTGTATTCCATCTGTTCAGCACACAAGCTCTTGCCCTGCATCTGCACAGCACTTTGAACCATTCCCTGTCCTCAGCTCAGCCCCAGAAGCTATTTAGGATAACCATTTAGCACAAACTCTGCCGACATATATTTTTTTATACAGCTCAACTAACCTTTCAATGTGCAGGTATGAAACTGCTTCTCCCAGGAAGCA
This sequence comes from Acanthisitta chloris, assembly GCF_000695815.1. Taxonomy (NCBI): domain Eukaryota; kingdom Metazoa; phylum Chordata; class Aves; order Passeriformes; family Acanthisittidae; genus Acanthisitta; species Acanthisitta chloris. Next base: position 83,779 of record NW_008652355.1, read on the forward strand.
GGGAACAGGACAAGAGCAAACAGCCTCATGCTGTGGCAGGGGAGGTTTAGGTTGGACATTACGGATAGTTTCTTCACAGCAAAAGTTGTCCAGAATTGCAACAGGCTGGAGAGCACAGGGTGCACAAGGACACAACGTTGTGTGTCGTTGTGAGATGCCTCAATACTATTTCAGACAACAATACTGAGGTGCAGATAACTAATTTCACAGGCTTGCAGCCTTGTTCCTCTCAGTGGGGACACTCTTGCCCTGAAATGTCTGTCTGAGGTTCCCTTAGGTGGCACAGATGGTCTGAGAACACACTGCAAATCCTGGAGTCCGTTCTGGGCTCCTCACAAGAAAGACATTGAGGGGCTGGAACATGTCCAGGGAAGAGAATGAACCTGGGGAAAGGTCTAGAGCACAAGGAGTGGCTGAGTGAGCTGTGGGGGCTCAGCCCTGAGAAAAGGAGGCTCAGGGGGATCTTCCGCTCTCTCCAATTCCCTGCCAGGAGGTGCAGCCAGGTGGGGTCAGGCTCTGCTCCCAGGGAACAGGACAAGAGGAAACAGACTCAGGCTTTGCCAAGACTGGATATTAGGGGAAATCTCTTCACAGAAAGGGCTGTCCTGGCACAGCTGCCCAGGGCAGTGATGGAGTCATTACCCCTGGAAGCGTTCAAAAAACATGTGGAGTGGCACTTGAAGACATGATTTAGTGATGCATACAGTGCTGGGCTGATGGTTGCAATTGATGATCTTAAAGGTCTTTTCCAACCTGAACAATTCCATGATTGCACGGAAATACAGATGTTACTAAACTTCCATGGGTCCAATCAGGAAATCTGTGCCTGGGATTGAAAGTGCAGAGATCCCAATCCTTGGTGAAGACAGACAAGGGGAGCTGATGTCTCTTTCCAACAATGTCCAATTGGCCTTGCAGCTCATCGGGATCATTTCTGCGAGCTCCATGGCAAGGCTAGAAATATTTCTGACTTACCAACCTCACTGGGAAGCCCAGTTGAAGTCAGCACACGTATTCCTAGGGTCTCTGCACAATCTGGGTTTAATAAAGCCACACTAATAGCCTGGAACTGGAGAACCACAGTTAATTACCCAATGTGGCATTTCTCCATCACAGCCATTTCTGTAATTCCTGATAATGTTTCAGAGCCTGTTTCAGACATCCACAGGGCAACAGGGACAAAACAGATTTGCCTTGGTCCTGCGATGTTCTTGCTGAAAAACAGCACAGTAAATATCATATTTTAAAGGTTTTGTGGCATTCGGAAGAGGCAAATAGAGGACTAAGGATGTAGGGCAGGTTTCTAAGGGCTGGATAAGGAGCTTAAAGACTCAGGAGCAACTGGAAGTCAGGGGAAAAGTACAATGTAATGCAAGAGCTAAGGTGCCACTTCTCTGTAGGTACAAACAGAGAGTGTTTGGTCTCTGGAACAGCTCCCCAGGGCAGTGGTCACACCCCAGTCCTGACAGAGCTCAAGGAATGTTTGGACAATGCTCTCAAGCACATGGTGGAATTGTTGAGGTGTCCTGTGCAGGGCCAGGGTTTGGATCCATGATCCTTGTGGGTCCCTTCCAACTCTGACCATTCTGTGATAAAAAGCAGAAGTGGCTTTTCAGCTTCAGGAGCTTCTGGCTGCTCTGAGTGTTCTCCACCTTCACCCATGAGCAACAGAAAAACCAACCAAAATGCATCTGCTCAATATAGCTTAGCTTAGCCCTCAAATCCATACATTTGCATCTGAATCATAAATCAGATCAAGCAGCTCACCTGAGGTGAGATTTAAACAGGGCAGGTTTCAAGCAATTGGAAACTTCATGAGATGTTGCTCACAGATAAAGCAGTTCTGGAATTGAAAATGAGCTCCAAAAAAAAACCCAAACCCTGGAAGAAAGAAATCCTTCCCTGTGAGGGTGGTGAGGCACTGGCACAGGTTGCCCAGAGAAGCTGTAGCTGCCTCATCCCTAGGAGGGTTCAAGGCCAAGTTGAATGAAGCTCAGAGCAATTTGGTCTAGTGGAAGGTGTCCCATGGCAGGGGATCGAACTGAATGAGTTTTAATGTCCTTCCAACCCAAACCATGTCACCATGTTTCACCTGAGAGTCTCCCTGCCATCAAGAAACTCCCCAGATGCCCAGAGTTGATTCCCTCTGACCTAAAGAATAATTTCTTTCAGTTCTTATGCACAAAGCAGTTCCTGCACTTCTGAGAACAAACCAGACCCAGTGGCACTGGTCACTGGAAAATCTGAGTTTCATCCTGGCGCTGAGCAGTGTTGGGTGAATCACTTGAGCTGTGATTTTTTGAAGAGCCAAAGGGAAGTAGACACCCAAAGCCAATCAAAGCTCACACGGGATTTGTGCAACTAAGGCCTTTTCAAAACAGCCTTAAACCTTTTGGCTCTGCATCTGCAGCTATAAAGTGAGGATAATAATCCCTCTGACATCATGGGGAGGCTGCTATGTACATCAATGAGATAATGCTCAGAAAGCACTTTGAAGGTGCAAAGTGCTATGCTGGGCTAAGCACTGGGATCACATTTGAAGTTAGATCTCAGGGTTTCGAGCGCATAAGAAAAGCTGCTCCAGATTTGAGAGCAGAACTCTAGAAAAACATTGGGGAAACCTTTTCATTTCCATAAGTATTGGAGTATAGGCTGAAAGAGCCTGAAATAAAACTGAGCCCACCTATAATTTAATAATAGCCAACCTGATTTTCTTTTAATTTGTAAAAACAATTTACTGCTGGGCCTAAACCTTCAATGCCAAGTTTCAGCCCACAGAGATCCTTTTTTTTAATGGTTGAGTTATAAACCCTTGAAAAATGCTGACAGCCCCTTTACTAGAGCAGCACTAGCTGGTGCCCTATAATGAACTTTTAAATGACTTGAGATAATATCTGCAAAGCCAAGCCTGAAATATATTTCTGGGTTTGAGCCCTTGCCAAGGCAAACACAACACATCATAAGTCATCCCCATGATTCTAAGCACATAAATTGGAGACACTGCATATAAAATCCAAATATTAGGTATCCTTCATGGCCCAACTTTTGGCTGGTTTGATGTTACAGAATAGCAACAGCTGTGCAAGGATGAAATGGAGTGGATTGCGTGGCTCCAAAGGAGAAAAGTGTGTGTATTTCCACAGCTCTGACTTGACATTGTTAAATAGGAGCCTGCCCAGGCCTAATAAATCCACAAATATTCTCCTACTTTTAAGTGGGACCCAGGTGGCTTTCAAAATAAAAGCTCGTCCTCTCTGGCCAAGGAATGTTAATCTCCTCTGGGACCACATGGTTGCTCTATCTTAAATTACCACAGACACATCTTTAGAGCAGTAACAGCCTCTTTGCTTGCAGGAGGATTTTGCTGGCCACAGGGAGACCTTTTCCCCCCACCAAGCACCGTGTGTGCTCTGTGTTTCTGGTTTCATTAGGTGTTTAAAGCACGATGGGGATGCAGGATTAGACCCTGAAAGGGTCATTTTATGAGAAGAATTGTTGTTTCATTTAGCCTTTTCTTTATGCCTTTCTGATCTTTGAGAATATTCAAAGAAAAGCTGAAATTAAAGTCTCTGTTCAAGCCTGGAAAAAGCTTTAATCCAGGTGCAACAGAGAGGCTGGTGGACTAAGGTACTTCCATCACAGATGAGGAACAACATACCTCTCTGGAAAGGAACATCTCCAGAACTTTACTCAAGCACAGCTACAGCTGTGGAGAGACTGTTTGCAGCTGTTGGACTGGAGAAGTTAATTCTGGAGTTGAAAATTCAAACCTTTATTGCAGCACATCCAAACACATGGCCTGCTTGGAGTAAGGCAGATGGGACACCAATCCTACAGACCACTCCTTGCATATATAGAGTCACAGACTGGGTTGGGTTGGAAGGGACCTTAAAGCTTATCCAGTCCCATCCCCTGCAATGGTCAGGGACAACTTCCACTAGCCCAGGTTGCTCCAAGTCCCATCCAAAGTGGTTTTGAATCATCTTTGTGACCAAAAAGGTTTAGTAGTAAAATGTCACAGCATGGCAAGAAGAAATACTCAAAAGTGTCTCAGTCAGCGATTGCAAGACAGAAACATTTAGTTACAGATAACACAGAGTTGAAAACCCTTGTTTAAAGGCTAAGAACCTCTTGGGCACAATAAAGAGTCTGACACAGTCACGTTTAATATACTAGTCTGGAAAGCAGAATTTTCATTCATTTAGAGCTTTGGACTATCCACAAGGCAAGAAGAAATACTCAAAAGTGTCTCAGTCAGCGATTGCAAGACAGAAACATTTAGTTACAGATAACACAGAGTTGAAAACCCTTGTTTAAAGGCTAAGAACCTCTTGGGCACAATAAAGAGTCTGACACAGTCACGTTTAATATACTAGTCTGGAAAGCAGAATTTTCATTCATTTAGAGCTTTGGACTATCCACAAGATTCCTGCCTGATGCTACACTTGGATGTGCCCTGTACTCACATGTGGCACCACCACTGAGCTCAGAGCATTGGGAATTTTCTATATGGAATAGTTGTCTTTGGAGAAAGTCAGTAACACGGAGCTCACCCAGCCTGAGGTGAAGAGGGAACCTTAAGGTAAAGGAGCCTGAAGGTAAAGAAGGAACCAGCAGGATTTCTGGTGGAATTATGGCTGTAGAGCACATGGTCCCAGTTGGAAAAAGGATCAACCAGGATTGCTTGATCCGCCCACAACTCACAAAGGAAGACAACTCCCAATCTGTGGATCTGATCACCAGACCCTTGTGATAAAAAGGGGCACAAGGAAAACTCCCAGCTGGAATTTCACTTATTTTAAATGACTAAAAAGTAGAGGAAAGAGGTAAAAAGGGATGAAAGGCACACTCAACCCAGGATTTGGCAACCCATATGAAGAATATCGGTGTTAAAGAAGTGCAGATAATCATGTGGAAATATTCAATGTCAACTGTCTTGGAACCAAAGGAAACCCTCCACCGCCTCTGCTCTCCCAGCTTGATTTCAGATGAGTTCCCTCAGCAATGTGCATGTGCAAGACTCAATTTGGGATGCAGAGTGCAGCTGTGCGCTGGGCTTTCCCGTTCCTGGACACTGTCCAGAGGGTTCAAGATAACTCAGTGAACTCAAACAGGCTCACTGCCCAAGGTGTTGTCTTGTCACAGCACCAAGTGGGACACTCACTGTATTGGGGATTCTGAGATTAATTGCTGCTTCCTGATAATTAGCAGCTTAGAGACTTGTGGAGGGAAACTGGACTCCCAAAAAGCTACGTGGAACCTGAATCCCACCGCTTTTGAATGGGAACTGGACAACTCCCTGCCCTCCGTGCCAACGTGAACTCTCCATAAGCATCTGAGAGATGCATCTGCCTCTCCTTCTGCTTTCTCCTCTCCTCAGCTCTGAGGTTTAAGGACAGATGTCTCAGGGATGTCTTTGACACCACAACCTGCCAAGGGGAAATGAAGCTTGGCTTTCCTCAGGAACCAGTTTGAAAACCCAAGTAGGAAAACTCTACACTATACCAGCAAAAAGTAGTGATTTGGGATAGGTAAATAAATGTTCACATCCAGCTCTAAACGCAACTACTGAAAGCCATCAAGGAATTTTGTTGTCACTTTAGAAGCTGCTTTGCAGTAAAGAGCCATGGACAAAACCCCAAGCATTAAAGGAAAGGTATGTGCCTCATGATTAATGCTGCAGAGTCAAAGAAAAGCTGTTATTTCTGACATTTTGACATAGCATCACTTTAGGATCTGGTTCTTATTAGCCTTTTCTGTGCCTTTTAAAGGTCTTTTTTTTTTTTAACCCCCAAATGTCAGGAAATTTGGAACAGAAATGTACAATAAAACACGTCCCTTGACCCTCTGATCTATCAATCTTTCAAATAAACAAAGATAGGTGGATGAGCCAGGAAAAGGTTATTATATATGGTCAATATTCACTGCACACACTCAGATTAGAGAATAAATCCAACCTAAGTGAAGTATTTTGTGGCAGATTTTTGCTCTGAATGCCTCAAGTTCCTCAGGGTGGTTTCTTTTTCGGGTTGTGTTGTGTGACCTTCAGATTTCACACCCTGTATTATTTATAAATGAGACATTGAAGGAACACAAATTCTCCAAGCCAAACGTGCCCTCCACCAGTGGAAAAGCAAACAAAAGGAGCTAATGTACTGTGGCTAAAAAAATTCTCAAACAAAGTAGCAGTAATTTACTGCCTCACTACTCCCAGGACCCCACAAATGGAATCAGGAGCCTGAGCCCCATCAGGGGAGTTTGATTTACCCAATATCCCCCAGATAATAAAGGCAAATAAAAAGGTAAATTGTGCATGAATGTGAAGGCTGTAATTCTTCCCCTTTCAGCACAAGGATCAAATTCACAGCCAGAGATTTCAAAGGAGAATCTGGAAGGCTCTAAAGAACTGGGGCCAAAGGCAGGAGGTCTCCATCCACCTTGTTCTCTCCATGTTTGCTTTTGTTTATGTTGTTGAAGATGTAGTTTGCCTAAGAAGCAAATTCTCCTTGGGAAATCAGAAGGATTTTCCCTAGCAGAACTCACAGCCTGGTCATTTCCTTGTCTGGAAAGATGTGCCAAGGGGACAGCTTTAGCCTGGATTTGTCAGGAATAATGGCACATCTTCCCCTTGGGAAGAACTCAGACACAAAGGTCCATCAGTGGCTGCACCTGGATGTTCTGCAGCCGTGGCCTCCTCTGGTGCTGTAGCTGTCATCCAGCCCACTCTGCTCTTCCCACACAAGGATCTCCAGGAAGCTAACAACACACAATCTCAACTACTGCACCTCTCCAGCCCCTAGTTTGACTTTCCACAGTTCTTCCCTGCTCTGGATTTCCAGATCCCAGGGGAGGGATGTTTGCTTTAGGTGATCCTTGAGTCGATAAGCTTTTGGCTATTAAGGATAACCTTTGAATATTAAGAATAACCTTTGAATATCAAGGATAAATCCCAGCTTTACCTCAAACTGCTGAGTGATTTGGGGTGCATTTTGTAAAACCCTGACTCTTGCTGTCAAGCTCTCCAGGGAATGTCTGTTTTCCATAGAACACCTGGAGCACAACAAGACTGCAAGGTCTGTGCCACACAGAGGCTGTGAGTACTGCAGACCTCTAAGCACAGGCTTGGGGTTGCAGATGTCTGGAAATGGAAAGGGTCCCCAAGCCCTGAATCATTGCTAAGTTTTAAATTGATGACAGGGAAAGGAAAACAGACAATATCTGCAAAAACACACTAATAGGTATTCTTTGGAAATTGAAGAGCTCCTAGGACGAGGAGCAATGAGGCAACATGCTGCACCCCAGGCACAGTGTCCCTACTTGGGCTCAGCCACAGCCAGGACACATCCTGACGCATGGCCATGCTAGAATGAGCTCCAGAGGAGGCTTAGGTGGAGATTAGGGGCTGGAAAGATCCAATGGTCTGCATCCAAAGGAGTGTGGCAGCAGGTCAAAGGAGGTGATTCTCCCACTCTACTCTTGTGAGATCCACCTAGAGTACTGTGTACAGTTCTGGTGTCCCCAACATCAGAAGGACATGGAACTGTTTGAGCAAGGCCAGAGGAGGCCTTGAAGCTGATGAGAGGATTGGAGCACCTTCCCTACGAGGACAGGCTGAGAGATTTGGGGCTGTTCAGCCTGGAGAAGAGAAGGTTGTGTGGAGACCTCAGAGCAACCTGCCAGGAGCTGAAGGCGCTCCAGGGAAGCTGCAGAGGGACCCTTGGTTAGGAACTGCAGGGACAGGACAAGGAGTAATGGGGATAAATTGAAAGAGGGGAATTTAGACTAGATTTTAGGAAGAAATTTTCCCTGTGAGTGTGGTGAGACACTGGTACAGGTTGCCCAGGGAGGCTGTGGCTGCTCCAACCCTGGCAGTGTTCAAGGCCAGATTGGATCAAGCCTTGAGCAACTTGTTCTGGTGGGAGGTGTCCCTGCCCAGGGCAGGGGGTTGGGGCTGCATCATCTCTTAGGTCCATTCTAACCCCTTAACACACTATGATAATATGATCTCCCACCACAGGGCAAGTACAGGTTCCTCCAGCCCAAGGGAATTTCAACTAGAAACTTACAAGTGAAAGGCTTCACATCTGCCACTGACGCCCTGAAGTAGGTCTTTTCCTACCCCCTTTATTCCCTGAAGTTCACTTATTCCTCCTTATATAATTATTTCTTGGATCATATGTTCATGTCTCTGTTTCCCTGATGGCATTCCCTCTGCACACTACAGTTTGCCAGCCAGAAAAGAGAGAGAAATGCTCATAGCTAAGTTCCCCCTGTTAAAAGTGATTATTTTTTATTTTTCATGCCTAGTTTGTTTGTTTTTTTAAGGTTTTGGTGAGAAACCACCTCCTCCCTCCCATCAATCGCTGCTTTCAACAGCTCTTCACGGGTGGCTGAGTCTCTTTTAAATTCATTTCCTGTTAAAAAGAATAAACAGGCAACTGTTTAATGCTGTCCATTTAGCTTATTTAATAGAAATTGAAACCTGAATGGAGCTCAGTTGTAAGATAATCACTGCACAACTCACCCACCAGGGGAAAGCACCAGATTAAGTCATTATTCCATAAGGCAGAATATTGTTCAGTGACACTAGGAGCTGTTCCTCCTTCCCAGGCTGGAGGAGGAGATATTCCCTTCCAAGAGGCAGCAGGTAGAGTTGGAGCCACTTAGAGCAAGCAGCCATTTAATTGGGGAATTTGGCTGGAAACCACTTTCATGTGGTGAATTTAATAGGCTTTCCAATGAGTTGTGCTGGGTGACCTCATGGCTGAGAGCAGCACAGGCAAGTGGATGTGGATTTCTGGAGGTGCCTGTTTGTAAAAGAAATGGAAACTAAGTGCACACCTCGTTTTCTGCTCTGAGGTTTCAACTCCCCAAGTCAGCATGTGCTCGGGAGTGTTTGGCTTTGCACAGGGCAGAGTTTCAAAGCTCTTCAGGTCCCACATGAAAGTTCTTGAGACAAGACAAGACCTGCGTGCCTGACTCTGCTTGTGGAACCCCAGGAGAATCCACCCCTCTGACTAAGCTTTTCGGGCAGCAAATGCATTTTAATCACATATGTAAATCCCTGGTTAGGTGTGGAAGCTTACAGTAGTCCAAATGCTAATCAGCTTCTGCAAAGGGGCTGGTAATCCCTCAGGAATGCAGGATTCAGCCCAGCCAGTGGTAACTGCCAAATTCCAGGTGGATTAGAAGCTTCTTTTTACCTGTTTCTGACAATACATCTAGCTCAGGAACAGGTGCCTTGGAAGTAAGGTGGGAAATGGTTCAATTACTAAGGTAGAGGACAGGCTCAGTGCTGGTACAGGAGGTCTCAGGTCTGCCCTGACTACCCAAAAGCAAAGTCTTGCCTTCTCTCTGCATCTCCTAATTTGTGACTGTTTGGATTTGTGGCCTTACCTTGCATTTTCTAAGCCACCCAGTTATTGCCTACTTTTTGAAAAGCCAAAGAAAGCTGCTAAACAAGAAACACTGACAGAGAGGAGGTTTAGATCGGATGTTAGGAACGAATTCTTCCCTGTGAGGGTGCCGAGGCACTGGCACAGGCTGCCCAGAGAAGCTGTGGCTGCTTCATCCCTGGGAGTGTTCCAGGCCAGGTTGGATGGGGCTTGGAGCAACCTGGGCTAGTGGAAGGTGTCCCTGCACATGGCAGGGAGTGGAACTGGATGATCTTTAAGGTCCCTCCCAATCCAAACCATTCTATGATCCTGCCTGGAGGAACCACTGCCTTCACTTCTCCACAGCTCTGGGGTGTTCCTTGAGCACGTGCAGCCTTGCCATGAACACTGCAGTGGGATAAGACATCCATTCTGTCAACACTTTCTTCCAGAAATTTACTGTGACTTGGGAATTCTCTGCTTAATGACTACCAGTTTTTCTCTCTTTCCCATCATCAAGCACAAGCCCTTTGACTTCCATCTTCTCCAGTGTATCCTGGATCACTAGAAATCATCATTCTGCTCCTTCCCTGCTGGGAAGGCAGATGTGAAAGAGTCAACCTTGCCTTAAAGTACCCAGAACAATATATTCTCTTCATACTTAAGTATAGAAAAGAGATTTATGCATAAACATAAAACATTAACAAAATACAGACAAAAACAGTTGGAAAAGACATCTGTGGCAGAATTGCACTAGGGGAAATTACTATCTAAACAGGAAATGGTTGGCAAAGTTGAAAGCAAATCAAGAGTGGCTGACATTGCACAGTGAGTGAGTACACTGTTTAATGATTGGACTTGATGATGTTAGAGGTCTCCTCCAACTGTGATGATTCTGTGATTCTACACTGCAATGGCTTCTCAGAACCATCTCAAGGACAGGATTGAGTCAGGAGCTGCAGGTCACAGCCTTGTAAAAATGGCTGGAGGAATCTAAGCCATTTGGCTTCAATAATTGGTGCTGCATAACTTACAAAATGAAAGGGAATGAAAAATACATCCCTTTTTAGACTATATACCCTTCAGAGAGCTCCAAATCACACATAATCACCACCTGCAAATGTATTTCCCCCTCTGCTATTAAAGCCTCAATGTTTCACAATAAAACTGACTGCCTGATGCTTGTTAGTTTTGAGTTCCAGTCCTAAGATCCAGCAGACAAAATGGGAAGCAGTTCATAAACCAACACAACTCCCATCTTGAAGTATTTTCCCCATGTGGAACATTTTACTGCTACAAGAAATGAACATAGAAATCAGAACTACATATAATTAAATGTCGAAGGATCACAAGGCAAATGGGGTTTATCCTAAATGTTCCCTCAGACCTTTGTTTGCTGATTTGGCCAAGTCAAGAAGAATTGAGATTTTGCAACCTGATTTCACATGTTTCTATTGTTTTCTCTTCACTTACCTTTATCTAATTCACCTGAGGTGTTCCATGATGATGTAGGCATGAAATCAGCAACAACTGAGGAATTGGCTCCTGGAAGGACAACAGAGAGAGAGAAAAAAGATGCTGTTAATATATTTAATATACTGATTAATATATTGATTCTCTATCATCAGGAATCAAGTTGCTGTGATAGTAACCAAATGATCTGAAGAGCAGCAGCTATGAAGTGCACTGGATGCTCTGTGCTGGCAGGCTGAGACACATGGGCACAACCAGTGAGGTGGAAAAAGGCACTGGGCCAGAGCTGGAGCTTGTTTTGCAATGCTGTTCCCTGAGAACCTTGTGCTAATTAATCTTTGGGATGCATTTGGCCCACCTTAATCTCTCCATGAGCTTTACAAAGGTAGAATGACTCTGCAGAGTCACAGTTAAGGAAAACCCCAATGCTTTGGGGTTGCTGAACAGTGTTAGCTGTTAATATTTACAAGAGATTTTAATCCTTCAAACCCATGTGCACAAGGAGATTATGCACTGAAGTTAATTAGGGCTACTTGTATGAAAAACCCTCCTATGACTCATGTAAACACAGGCTGGAAAGACTGAGCGGAACACCAGCAGCATTTGCTCATTGCTGTGATGCTTCAAGACTTAATCCTTCACTTATATTTGAACCTACTTTTAACATGCAAACAGTAATTTGGACAGAGGATGGTGTTAAAGGAACTGCCAGCACATCTCCAGCTTCAGCTTTTCATCATGGTAAAACACCTCCCTGTATCCAAACATGGATGAGTTCATCCAACACCCATAAGAGGACTCTGCGAACTGCAGCTGTAGCAGCTGACACATCCCACAGGCTGCAGTAGCCTGGGATTAATAGACATATATAGGAGTGAGTGGCAGTGGAAGGGTGGGGAGAAGGGGTGTGCACACACATTGCATGGTGTGGAAAGTCAGTGCACCGCCTAATTCCCTGTATCCACCCAGCCCCTGGAAACCTTGAAAAGGAGGAGAGTGATGCTGGTATGAACATGGGAGAAGAGAGGGAATTGAAATAAATTGAAACAAAATCAGTGTTCAATGTGTCAGATTGGACACATGCTGAAAAGTCTTGCTAGAAATGAACATCCCGAGCCCAATCCTGCACCCTGACTGGTCCCCAGTGCTGGATGATCTCACTGGGTCCCAGAGGAGCACAGGGAGGTCAGAGTTGGGACACTGAGTGCCAGATGAGACCAGGAATATTTTGAAGTGCATCATTTTACTTTGACACCATCCCTTTAGCTTCTTCCCAGATTCCACACCTTAGAGGTGGCAGTGCAAGGACATGCAAAGATGTTCTGCCTTTATCTGCTCTGTTGGCAACCATTGTACCTTATTAAAGCTCACGAGAATAGTGTAAACACCAAGTCACACAAACCATGAAACTGTTGGGTTCTGACACAGCCATCACACTCTCTATAAATATCTCCCTGCTTAAAAGCCCACCTGGTAGCAGTGCTTATTTAACACTCTGCCAAGCATTTCCAATGTAAACACCCCATGTGAAGGCATTATAACTCACCTACACACATGGCCCCACAGGGCAGGAACCCACTGCTGGGGACAGTTCCAGGCCCATGCAAAGTGAAGTCAGCAGAGACACCCAAGCTGAGATTTAGGCCCACTGGGTGCATCCCTCCTCCTCACAGAATCATTTAGCTTGGAAAAGACCTTTAAGATCATCTCTAAGATGAAGTTTAACAAATGAAGTGCGAGGTCCTACATCTGGGCCATGGCAATCCCAGGCACAGCTACAGGTTGGGTGGGGAAGGAACTGAAACCAGCAGTGAGGAGAAAGACTTGGGAGTGACAATGGATGAGAAACTCACCATGAGCTGCAGTGTGAGCTTAGCCCTGAAAGCCAATGGAATCCTGGGCTGCATCAAAAGGAATGTGGGCAGCAGGTCAAGAGAGGTGATTCTCCCCCTCTACTCTGTTCTCGTGAGACCCACCTGAAATACTACACACAGTTCTGGTGTCCTCAGCATAAGAAGGACATGGAACTGCTGGAGCAAGACCAGAGGAGGCCACGAAGTTGATAAGAGGATTTAAGCATCTCCCCAGGCTGAGGAAGTTGGGGCTGTTCAGCCTGGAGAAGAGAAGGTTGTGTGGAGACCTCAGAGCAACTTCTCAATATCTGAAGGGCCTACAGGGGTGCCTGAGAGGGACTCTTGGTTAGAAGCTGCAATGATAGGACAAGGGGTAATGGATACAAACTGGAGGGGAAGTTTAGGTTAGATATTAGAAAAAAAGTTTTTTCCTCTAAGGGTGGTGAGACACTGGCACAGGTTGCCCAGGGACGTGGTGGCTGCCCTGACCCTGGCCGTGTTCAAGGTCAGGCTGGATGAGGCCTTGAGCAACCTGATCTAGTGAGGAGGTGTCCCTGTCCATGGCAGATGATCTGTAAGGTCCATTCCAACCCTTAAATTCTATGATTCTATGATCATTGAGTCCAATCTTTCATCACCATCTTGTCACCATTCTATACTTTGTTAATTAACAGTTGAGTTTCTTGTCTCACCCAAACAAGGCTTAATCCTGCAGGGTTTAAGGAAAACAACGTGGATCCAGTGCCAGTGTCACCTTCATGGAGACCAGGATCATGCAGGCTGTGGTCAATGGGTTTGCTCTGAGGCTACAGCTGAGGTGTGGGTAGGTGACAACCAGTGGGTCAAATGCTGACTAGGAGCTGGTGGGTGTTAGGCTGCAACTGGAGGTTGGGATGCTCCATCTCACAGAATCAATCAAGTTGGAAAAGACCTCTGAGATCATCAAATCCAACCTATGACCTAACACCACCATGTCAGCCACACCATGGCACTGTGTCACATATAGTCTCTCCTTAAACACCTCCAGGGATGGTGACTCCACCACCTCCATGGGCATAACATTCCAGTGTTTAACCACCCTTTCATGAAGAAATTCCTTTTCACATGCAACCTAAACCTCCCATGGTGCAGGTTGAGGCTATGCCCTCTCACCCTGCCACCTCATCTCTATGTCTCCCCTGGGCCTTTGTCCTTCCATCCCTCCTAGCCAAAAATGGGACAGCTTCCATAGGTCTGTGACAAAACCCTTCCAAGGCACAGATCTGAGGTGCCATTGCTTCTGCTGAGACCAAACTGGTACATCCCTTATGTCCACAGGGCACAGCTCAAACCCATGAGCACAGGTTACATCATTCACATCACTCACACATTCACATTTGACACTCAACAATACATTTTCCATAGGTACTTTTGCTCACCTGGAAATATTCTGGCATTGAGAGCCCACAAAAGAACTTACTCTGCAAACAGCTAACACATATTAAGCAAAATGAAAGAAAAAATACTAATAATACTGTGACCACATGAAGTATTTTGTTATTTACTAGGGAACAAAATCAACCTGAGAAATGCGATGAGCAGACAGAACCATTATCCCATTAAGCTTGTGTTTATAGATGAAATCATTCCAGGTGAATGATGACTCTTAACACTGGAAAGATCAGTATCTGTTCAAATCTCTATCACTATTAAGAAACATTGGGTTTAAGTTAATGAGAAGTCACAACAGACAATTATAACCCTGTGAGAAGCCAAGTAAAGTGGATTCAAACTCACTCCCCACAGAGGAGTTGGCTAATATTTGATGTTATTACCACATTGCCTAAGTGTGGAGGGAATTTCACATGTCAGCCCTTGTACACCCTTTGGAATTAAATAAACTTCAGTAAGTTTTACAAAAGAAAAAGTTTTACAAGTCTTTTTCTTCTTTCTCTGAAGAAAAACTCCAGTGCTGCCTGCCTCTTATCTCAGGTACTGCTCCATTTTCTCATCAGAAGCAACCAGAGGAGCCACTCAGTGCTCCAGTGTGTGTCCTGTCATGGTTACAGGCCCATCCACCCATCACAAGGATGGGGCAGCCCCAGCCCTGGACTACAGAACCACAAAGAGAAGATTTAGACCCTAAATTCCTATCTCTGTGTGATGCATTTATAACTTGAACTCAAGAGATTATAAACCCAAAGAGGAAGAAGAAAGATAACTAAAATGACACCAACCCCAGAAGTAATTGAAGATAACTAAAGGGGAATACATTTGTTGAATAAGAACAAAGCAGAGAGCAAAATAACTCTAAGAGTGTGGATATCCTGACTGCAAAGGCCTAGGAGCACCAGGGCTGGATAGCTGCTAGACAGAGGAGTTAGATACATCCAGTGGAAGTGTTGCCTGGGATAAACTTTTTGGGTGCAGAGATGAAAATCCCAAGCCCTGCAGGAACACATCTTTTTAAGGCAGAAGATATATCTAGTTAAAACATGCAAACAAACAATTCTAGTGGCCTATTAATGGGCAGCTTCTTACTTTATAGCACACCAAAGGATCATTCTATACAACTATATATATAATCAGGAGTCATTTCTTTTTTCTGATACAAAAATGACTGTGACTCCAACATACGCAATTCAGGTCTCACTGCTGGATACCCAAAATAACCAAAAAAGCACAAGGAGGTATTTCAAGGAGTTTGAAGTCTGAGTAATAAGATAAACTATTCAAAAATTAATGGTTAAACTAAATAAAAAAATAAGTTTTTCATTAGTAAATCTCTTTGTGAAGCTGCACAGAAAGTCTAACCCAAGTGAGCTTTGTTATCCTAGGAAGGAATTTGCCTAAGGAAGTGATAAACCCCCAATTTCCCAAGATATTAAGAACAAGATTGGGCAAGACATGACTACACACAAAGGGGAGTGATCCCAGGCTGTCAGGTGGGTCAGGGCAGGACAACCTAACAGGAGATTTGGGCACAACTACTTTGGCCAGGTCACTGATGAACATTTTGGATCAGCAGATCTACTAGAAACATCAACACCCCCTAAAGAGGTGAATAAAATCTCCAGACCCCTCAGCCTCCAGAGACTCCTCCACTCCAGACTCCTCAACTTGGATAGAACATTAGGAAAACAGGAATTGTAGATAAAGTTATACAGACTCAGAGAACACCTAATTATCTTAAGTGCTCAGTATTTTTGCTTTGCTGCACATTCCAGCCCACCTTCATCTGTCTATCTGGCTGGATCCCACCTGACTGAGCTCTTCCAGGATCTTCCCCCAGATCAGCCTCCAGGCTGGTTTGCTGCTCACCTTATCTCCCTCATCTTCCCCTTTGGCCTTTTGCAGTCTCTGTTTCCCTGCTCCTTTGTAAGTTCCTCACACATTTGCATCTGATCTCCCAAGATATTCCATCCCACCAGCCTCCCCACAGCCCACCCTGGAGCTGTTGAAGGATATCTAGACATACTTCCAGCAGCCTGTAATGGCTATGACCTATTATTTACTTACTCATTGTCTCTGTTCCAAACCTGGCACCAGCCTGAGGTTTCCATAATAAAGCTCAAACTCTGCTTCTGTCTTTAATGCGTGACAGGATTTCTGCTCCATGACATCAGGATCTCTGTCAGGAGTTGTCTGCATTAGACCTCTTGTGTTTCAGAAGAAGATGGGAATCCTGGATCCTTCCATCAGTGGAATGAGGCAAAACTGCATAAAGATGGGGAGCTATTATGGGCACTTCTGCTCTTCAAGCATGACAGGTGTCCTCACTGAGAATCTGCTGCCTCTAATAGTGTGAAATACCACAGGTAAAACTTATACACACTAATCCTAATGCCATAGGACAAACCTTCCCTGGATTATTTAAGAAGATAGCAATTTTAGCAGTGATTATTTAAGAATATAGCAATTTTGGTACTCAATGGAATGTAAAAGATTCTCTCTCTCCATACATATATATATATATTTATGTATATAAATATATTCTGCAGCTAATATTCCATGTTAAAAATCTATTCCTGAAAAGAGACTCCCAATTCCATGCTCAGGTGAAGCTGTTACATTGCTGTTTCCAATGTCCAAAGAGTCTGCGAGTGTATACAATAAAAGTGCCCCAGAACAGACCTTACAAGGATCTACCTGGTAAACAGAGATGCTGCACAATGGTACTTCTGCTTCAAAGGCTTAACACTAACTGTGTTCCACAAGGTCACTCCATGGCTGGAAAAGCAAAGGGAAAGCTTGTTCTGCTAAAACCTTGCCTAGGCAGATCCAGGAGACAAGAGTTTACTAGATCATAGAATCACAAGATTATTAAGGTTGGATAAAACACACAAGATCATCACGACCAACCTTGGAATGATCTCCACATTGTAGACTAGACCAGAACATTGGGTGCCATGTCCAGTTGTTTCTTGAACAGCTCCAGGGATGGTGACTTCACCACCTCCTTGAGGAGCCCTTCCAGTGTTTGTCCATGGCTTCCATGAAAAAAAACCTTCCTGATGTCCAACCTACATCACCTCTAATGCAGCTTGAGGCTGTTTCCTCTAATCTTGTCACTAATTGCCTGGGAGTAGAGCCTGACACCACCTGTCTCCACCCTCCTGTCAAGGAGTTGTAGAAAGCAAGAAAGCCCCACCTGAGCCTCTTTTCCTCCAGGCTGAGCTGCTCCTCACATGACTTACATGATTTCTTCAGAGCTCAGAACTGTCATCACAGTGTCCAAAAACACACTTTCTGCTGGTAAATGACCTGCTGGAGCTCTTCAGGGGCAGACATGATGCAGTGGCATGCTAATAACCTTCAAGTGCTTAATTGTGTTGAAGCTCTATGACTGTAAAACTCTCCAGCACATCTATCTGCAGTGTATTATTATTGATAGAGGTGGGATAATAATGGGCCATTAGACAGGGAAATTTCCAACACCAGTGAACAATTCCAGCTCTGAGCATTTCAAATATACAATCCATTAATTTCCAGCTTCCAAAGGAGCAGGATGATTTCGTTTAGTGGAGCGCTGGAAATTGTTAGGAGCTTCATTTATATCCCAACCTGTTCCATCCATCAGAGTACCTCAGCACTGCCACTGGCACTTCCATCAGCACGTACCTCAGCCTGGGAGTCCTTCTAAGTGTCTCAAGCTCCTGAGGGCTAGAGATAAATTGAAGGATTAGCCCATTTAGGATGCATCACCAGAAAGAAACCATCCCAGTGCTCTATTTCTGATTTCAGGGCAGGAAGCCAAGAGTGCTCCATGCACGTGACAGTTCTGCCTTACCTTTTCCTGCTCTTTTCCATGAGGACACACCAGCTTTAGGCTCAGAGTGGGCACTTACTGGGTACTCCTGTACAGGCTACTAGTACTACCCACCCCAAAAGGCTACTGGGGAGATTAAAGAAGCTTGTTCTCACACACATCATTGCTAAGATTTCTTCTAAATAGAGAAAGTTGTGTGGAGATCTCAGAGCAACCTGCCAGGATCTGAAGGGGCTCCAGGGAAGCTGCAGAAGGACTCTTGGTTAGGAACTGCAGGGACAGGACAAGGAGTAATGGGGAGAAATTCAAAGAGGGAAATTTAGATTAGATATCAGGAGGAAGTTTTCCCTGTGAGTGTGGTGAGACACTGGCACAGGTTGCCCAGGGAGGCTGTGGCTGCCCCAACCCTGGCAGTGTTCACAGCCAGGTTGGCTAAAGCCTTGAGCAACTTGGTGTGGTGGGAGGTGTCCCTGCCCAGGGCAGGGGTTGGGGCTGGATTATCCCTAAGGTCCATTCCAATCCCTTAACATCCTGTGAATATCAATAGGCAGAATCATCAGAAAAATATGGGATTGCTATGCATGAGTGTCTGCAAGCTCTTAAAATACCCTTAGATGTTTTGGCATCAGCCTAGTGACTCACAGAAGTCAGGGCCCTCTGCAATATTTTTAGTAACTTGGTCTTTGGCTAAGGTCATATCAGTTAAAAGTTGTTTTCTTCCATGGGATCAGAGCCATCCCTTGGAAGAAGACGTTTTTAAGAGGCCTTTTTTTATGCTAATATTTTAATCCTAAATTTCTCATTACTGAACTACAATTCCCTTTGATTGCAGCTATTAATTACAGATTATCATTAATGGCAGATGGATTTAGAAGTCACTGTGGAATCTGGGGGCACTTTACATGGCTCTAAATTGGGTCGTTAACAGTTCCACTTAAGAAGAGCAAAACACTGCGCCCTGGAGCAAGCCACAGCTTTAATGACAGGGAATGAGGCAAAGCAATGGCCACTTGGCCCCAGGCCAACATTTCAGAGCTCACAGGGAGGCTTTGTGCTTCTCAACTGGAGAAACGTGGCTACAATGGCACTTCAACACGCGTCAGCTTGATGTGGAGATCAGGGGCAGAAAACGCACCACTTAGCGTTCCCAGGGACAGCACCACTCAACTGGATCCAGCATGATCCTGCACTGCACAAACTCATGGGATCTCGATGGTTTTCTAGGGAGAATTATTTGTACTCTGTTCAATTTGCAACACAAGGATGGGGAAGGAAGAGTTTGGAGGAATACCTTGTTTTCTTGCAGGTTTTATTGGAAGTACAGTTCTGGTTTCCCCAACATCAGAAGGACATGAAATTGTTGGAGCAAGGCCAGAGGAGGACACGAAGCTCATCAGAGGACTGAAGCACTTTCCCTATGAGAACAGGCTGAGAGAAGTGGGACCATTCAGCCTGGACAAGGTTGTGAGGAGACCTCAGAGCAACCTGCCAGGATCTGAAGGGGCTCCAGGGAAGCTGCAGAGAGGCTCTTGGGTAGGAACTGCAGGGACAGGACAAGGGGGAATGGGGAGAAATTCAAAGAGGGAAATTTAGATTAGATATTAGGCAGAAGTTTTCCCTGTGAGGGTGGTGAGACACTGGCACAGGTTGCCCAGGGAGGCTGTGGCTGCCCCAACCCTGGCAGTGTTCACAGCCAGGTTGGCTAAAGCCTTGAGCAACCTGTTCTGGTGGGAGGTGTCCCTGCCCAGGGCAGGGGCTTGGGACTAGATGATCCCTAAACTCCATTCCAACCCCTTAACTATGAAACTATGGATATCAGAATCTGGTTGACCTTTGGAAGTTCTAACACTGGCAGGAAGCACAGCAGAACTGTTTGTCAGGCAAATCTACAAAGGCTGGGAATTTGCATAGTAAGTGCAAATTTCTCACCTCTCCAACCCTACCTGAAATAATACTGGACCTTTTTCCATGCCCTGAGCTATTCTCTTCTGGGCATCTCAGACTAGTGGAAAGACAGAAGAGAAAGTGGATGTGGGGAGCACCCAAAGGAAACTGGATGACTGCAAGAGAAGGAAGGAAAAAGTCAAGAGTAGCAGCAAGAAATGACTGGTTGGAGCTAGTCTGGGACAAGAGGATGTGACAAGAAAGAGAGGAGTGACAAAAGGCCATCACAATATCAAGAGTGTATGGAGAAGGAGAAGGATGTCCTCTGGCACTGTTAGGTGTTGACATTTCAGTGCCAGGAATGGTGAAGAAGGTTCCAGGGAAGAATGGAAGGAGCAGTGCTCCCTCTTAGGCATTTTCGGAAGGCAACGCTGGGACAGCAACACTTGGGTTGCTTGAGATGGCCCTAACATTCCCACACAAGGTCCTGAGTCTGAAGAGTGCTGAGATCCCTCCAAACAAAGAGCAAAGCCTACACGTCCATGTGTCTCCAAGTGATTCACAGCCCACAGCTCCTATGGAATCTTGCTGTCCTGAAGGCATCAATGCCATGCAGATGCATTTTCACAGAGCATCCCCTCAGGTTTCTGTGTATTTCTCTCCCCAGACAGGACCCTGAGCAGTGTCCACAAGCACCGGGACAGACGTGTTTGCAGACGAAGGATGAAGTGCCCGGACAGGGCTTTGCACTGCACCTGCTGCCTTGTCCCTGGCTTCCATCAGTGCCACTGCACTAAATCCACCCCCAAGAGCTTGAAAGAAGGCAAGCCCAGCCAAGCAGAGGTAGGGCAAACAAGGAATAATTTCCATCCCCCATAAATCTCAGCACACCGTAACTCCTTATGCCTCAGCGCTCGAGGGCCAGAGTTGCCTGGAACGGCTAAGGCTCCCAAGCAATCTACAATTAAACCCTTCTAACTTGTGAAGAAAACGCCAGCAGAAGGCTGCCATGTGCAAATTCATTACTATTTTTTGAGCTGGCTAATTATTTTTGTTGCAGTGAGGAAAACTGTACCTGTGTCAGCTCATGAATTAATGGAAGGGCCTGAAACAATTACTTCTTAAATACACAGAAGTCTCCCCAGTGTAAACACACTCTGTTTTCCACCATATCCTCTTGCTACAAGGCAGACATTGCAACATGACTTATTGGCTGCCCATGATGGAACAGTAAATGTTGCCTGGTTGACAGCCTCAGCCTCATGCCTTGGGTTTTACATGGGTTGATGTTGATTAATGGCCAAACTGCCAACTGGAGAAAGAGGCTGAAACACAAGGACACACTGTGAAACATATGCTAATAGAGCACAATTTATATAAAAAGGGGGGAATGTAAATATTTAACTGATGCCAGAGCTGGATGCTTTGGCCAAGTCAGGACTGAGCTACATTGATTGTTCGGGAGGAGCTTACACCCTGGTGCAAACCCACCAGACAGGCCTAGAGCCTGTGTGTTTAGAAGGGAGGTTTGAAACGTAATTTCTTCTGCTAGAAGGCTGTTTTCTGAAACTTTCCTTGAAGTCAACCAGATGACACTTGTGAGAGCTGCTCAGTGTGTGTGTGGAGAGCTGAGCTTAGCTCCGGCCCCAGCTGGGAGCGCTGGGAGGCAGGGCCTGACCCGGATCCCTCCATCTCCTCCAGAGACCAAACCCAAACCAAGCCCCTCCAGCTAATTTGTGGTTATTAGCAGACTCAGGAGAGACTAAGGTCTCTCAGAGGTGAAGGCTGAGCTCCCTTTTCATAGCTCCAGGTTGGGTTTGAGCCACAGCAGTGACACAACACAGGTGTGTCTGTCCTTGTCCTGCCCTCGTGGCACTACATCAGGGCTGGCCACCTTGTAGCTAACAACTGCAATTAGACAGGTAATTAGTCTGCACAAAAGGTTTACATCAGTGCTTCAGGGGTTTATTTTTAATCCCTTCATTGGGAGAAGGAGCTAGTACACTGATTCAGCCACAGTTACAACTTCAGAAATTCATAACATGTTAAGGGATTGGAATGGACCTTAGAGATCATCCAGTCCCAACCCCTGCCCTGGGCAGGGACACCTCCCACCAGAACAGGTTGCTCAAGGCTTTAGCCAACCTGGCTTTGAACACTGCCAGCCCTGGGCCAGCCACAGCCTCCCTGGGCAACCTGGGCCAGTGTCTCATCACCCTCACAGGGAAAATTTCTTCCTAAAATCCAGTCTAAATTTCCCTCTTTCAATTTATCCCCATTACTCCTTGTCCTGTCCCTGCAGTTCCTAACCAAGAGTCCTTCTGCAGCTTCCCTGGAGCCCTTTCAGGTCCTGGCAGGTTGCTCTGAGGTCTCCACACAACCTTCTCTTTTCCAGGCAAGAACTTCTTTACTAGAAGAAAGTTTCCTGAACCCAAGATTCATCAGGACCTTCTGGATTCAGACACTCTCTAACATTCAGAAAAATCCAAACTTAACTAAATTGATTTTCATTGCTCCTTTTGGGGGACCTTCAGTTGTTCCATCAGTGGTTTAAGCACATTCTTGCACTAGATTCCCCACAATTCCAAAAGATGTTCCAGGGCCTACCAACTATCCCCTCACGAACACGCAGACATCAGCACCACAAGCCTAATGCTGATGACTTAATAACAGACACCAAATCCAAAGGTTTGATGAAACCAGTGTCCTGAATCCTTAAATTACACAGCAATCCTTATGCACTTCCCAAAGCAGAGAGAGGGCTGAAGAAATGGTCAGTGCAAGAGCCACTTGTAAATACCACAATTAAGACTTGGACCCTTAATTGCCCTCAGCAGCACAAATGTCTGGTCTTCATGACCCCAGAATGGCTTTGCCACAACAAAACCCCTCACAGTCTCTAAAAGTTAATAGCCTGTACAATAGGACATCACCAGGAGCAGGGCAGAGGTGGCTTATTAGGTCTTAACTGCTTTTGCAGCCAGGGAAGCCTCGTGGAAGGATAAAGCACTGCTGATCTTTTTATTAGCTCAACAAACAAGAAGCTCAGAGTTTGGTGGAACATTACTGCAGAGCCACAGGGATTGTGTTTCAAAGCTGTGGCAACTGCCACATGCTTTAGAAAACTAGTTACCCTGGAAATGGATAGAGGTTTGCTCCAAAAGGCACAGCAATCCAAATAAACACTCTGAGCACAGCACATCCAGATGAAGTTCCACTGCTCATTCAGTAGCTGCAAAGCACAGCTGTGCCAGCTTTGCATCCCTGTTCTCAATTCCTTGTTCTTCAGGCCAAAGGACTGCAGTAATATCAAGCTCAGCAGGTGATAAGAGCAAGTGTGTGCCAAAGTCAGCCTGAGCAGAGATTCTGCTGAGTTCAAATGCTCATATCCTGCTCCAGGGCTCAATGTGCCTGGAGGGTTCATTGCCATCAGGCAGCTCTGACAGCATCCAGACACACTGGGAATATTTGGTATAGTCTATTTACAAGGCAAGGAAAACACAGTTTCTCCTTGAAAGCTTCAGAGCAAACATGACGCTGGGAAATGGAGCTGGAATGGCCCAGGGAGTTCTCAGTCATTTCATACAGACTATTTACAAACTGCTCCTCTGATTTTTCTCCACTCATCTGGAGTGAGTTCCCAAACCACTCCTTGTGGGCAAGCTGAAGTTTTGTGCTGTTTAGCTTTTCAAGTCTCCTAAAGTTCATTCCCAGGTCACTCCCTGGGCTATACCCTCTGTTTTGCCCCAATTCTCAGCTCTGACTGTCGTGTTCAGGTCTCCATCTTACCAAACCAAAGACAATCTTGATGCTACCAAAATGGCTTTGGGATGAAGGCTGGAGAGAGACCATGTCCAACTGCAATTCTGCTCCCTTCAAGGGTGGCTGCAGTTTTGGCAGGAGGGTTCCTGCCTGAGGGATACAGAACAGTGATTATACCAAGTTTAAACACTCCATCAGCAGTAGGAGAAATATGTTGAAAATACCGATTTTTATACTGGCAATAACCTTATCATTCTCCTGACTCTGGTCAAATATCACAATCCATCACCTGCTTAGTTTAAATTAAAATACTCAAGTAACCAAACTCCTTCCCTGTGGCATTAAAACACTAAAATTTTTCACTATTTAACACATGGATGTTCGAGGAACATTGGAACCTAATCCAGACCTTACTGAGATCCTTGGAAAATCCACCATCAGTTAATGATTTTGGATGCTGTTTCAGGTTTGTGCATGTCTTTAATCCTCCTGAAACATAGCACTGCCAGGATGTGTATTTTCTTACCCAAATGCCCAAATTAATTGCCTTTGACAGTGGGCCTGTGTGCTGCTCGTAGCCACACTGTTTAGGTAAGGACAGGGAGAGCAGATTAGAGCATTACAATAAGCTTTTAAAAATTCAGCTAGTAAAGACTCAGAAGGCTGGAAGAGAGGTAAAAGAAGAGATTTAAACTGAAAGAGAGCAGGTTTAGATGGGATATTGGGAAAGAATCGTTCCCTGTGAGGGTGCTGAGGCACTGGCACAGGTTGCCCAGAGCAGCTGTGGCTGCTCCATCCCTGGGAGTGTTCCAGGCCAGGTTGGATGGGGCTTGGAGCAACCTGGGCTAGTGGAAGGTGTCCCTGCCCATGGCAGGGGGTTGAACTGGATGAGCTTTAAGGTCCCTTCCTACCCAAACCAGTGTGGGATTTTATTTTATGGTTTTCTGTGAGTTACCTGATTTCATAACCTTTCCCTGGTGAGCTCAGAGCTGCTCCAGCAGCCAGACACCTCTGGCACAGAGAGCACAACCAGCACAGAAACCCTCTTGGCAAGTCCAGAGTTTCTTTCCCAGCAAGTGATCTCTCCATGCCAGGACTCCTCCGGGATAGAATAACTCAGCCTGGAGGGACTGGGAACTTAGGTCAGTCCTCAGTTTGTGAATGGGCAAATCTCACTGTTCTCAGAGGAATCCAAATTGAAATTCATAGACTGGTTTGGGTTGGGAGGGACCTTAAAGCTCATCTCATTCCACGCCCCGCAATGCGCAGGGACACCTTCCACTAGCCCAGGTTGCTCCAAACCCTGTCCAACCTGGCCTGGAACACTTCCAGGGATGGAGAGTGCACAACCTGTCATAAATGTTCTCAATTTATGACAGGGGCAGTACAAAAATGACCTGCAATAAGAGGTATATTCACAACAAGATGTGAATAAACCAGAACTGGATTCCACATAGAGGTATATCCTGGGTAAAGTGCCTCCTGCCACATTGAGGGCCACTGAGATGGTACAAGGGACATCCAATCTCTCACTGCATACTCAAACTGTAAATATCAATCATGCAAAAGTGTCTTTTCCCCCACATTTCTCAGCAGATCAGGTCTTGCTTGGAATGCCTGAGCTCAGCATGCCAGAGGCAGGAATTCCCAGGGGATGTGGTTCCCTCCAAACCACAGAGCAAACTGTGCCCTGTGATTTTGGTTTCCTTCCATTACTGCCTTAAAGCTCTGAGAGCATTTGATACATATACAAACACATCCACATGGACACACATGCACACACAGCTGAGCAGGCACAGGGTTTGGATTGAGATACACAATCCTGCTTGGGCAGTATCACATCCCAGACAGCACATCCCAAACATCTCACCTGGGATGAATTCCACAGCACAAATCACAGCACAATGTTCACTGAGAAGTGTTTCCTGTGCCCAGAAGCTCTGACCACTAATAAATTGCCTTTTAATGATGTGATTGATGCAGAGAGTGAGGACATTTTTACTCATCACAGCTTTGCTGCTGCTCCTTCAAGCTAAAATTGGTTGAAAACAAAGAGTTATTGTACCAAATTTTATCCACTGCTACCTGAGTCCTTCAAAGACAGTGTTAGCCTGGAGGTTTAGTGACCTGCACTGCTGTATCCAAAGCAATACAACCTGGAATACTGCACACAGTTCTGGTGTGCCCAATATCCAAAGGACATGGAACTGTTGGAACGAGGCCAGAGGAGGCCACGAAGTTGATCAGAGGACTGAAGCACCTTCCCTATGAGACAGGCTGAGGAAGTTGGGGCTGTTCAGCTTGGAGAAGAGAAGGTTGTGTGGAGACCTCAGAGAATCCTGCCAGAATCTGAAGGGGCTCCAGGGAAGCTGCAGAAGGACTCTTGGTTAGGAACTGCAGGGACAGGACAAGGAGTAATGGGGATAAATTGAAAGAGGGAAATTGAGATTAGATATCAGGAAGAAGTTTTCCCTGTGAGGGTGGTGAGACACTGGCACAGGTTGCCCAGGGAGGCTGTGGCTGCCCCAACTCTGGCAGTGTTCAAAGCCAGGCTGGATGAGCCTTGAGCAACCTGATCTAGTGAAGAGGTGTCCCTGCCCAGGGCAGGGGGTTGGGACTGGATAATCTGTAAGGTCCATTCCAACCTTTAAATTCTATGATTCAATGATCTCTAAGGTCCATTCCAAGCCCTTAACAACCTATGAAACTATGAATTGTTATTTATTGGTAGTGATGAGCAGAACTCTGTTCTATTCCTTGCAGGACTGAGTTAATTATTAAATACATTTGTTCATCTCTGTGCAGCTTTAGACTAGTGAGAGCTGAAGCACAGGGAAAGAAATGAAGGCTAATTTGGGGTGTAAATCTGAGGGACTAATGTAGAACTAAGTGACATTAGGTGACAGAGCTCCTCTCTGTGCCAGCAAGGATGGGCAAAACCAGTTTCCTGGGATACCTGGACATTCCACTTCCCAATTTTACCTTACAACAAAGAAACCAAGCTCGTCTGAACATCTAACAAACTCACTTAAATGGAATCAGAGATGAACCTGACATCTTTGCACATTTTATATCAGATCTACTGATATATACTCTTGAGAGGAGATGGAAGTGGTGAACAGGATCAGGCACCTCTAAATTTTCCAGTCCTCTATCTGCCCCTCCCTCTATGGCAGAGGAAAAGCAAAGCTCTATACTCACTGCATTTCCAACCTGTGCTGCACTCCCTGTGGCACCTTAACATGACTGTTGGTTTCCTGAACAAATAGCTGATTTCTTCTCCTGGCAAACCCCCAGACGTTAGTACAGGTGACCTTCTGGGTCACCCCATACCTCACCAGATCTGTGTGTATTGCCACAAGAGGTTCCTGTTCACATCCATATGTTGCTTCCCAGTTCTCTGAGGGTTCCCACTGTGGTTGAGGGAGTTCTAACAAGGATAAATAGAAGACAGCCCAAAGCTTCCAGGATTTGGTGTATTTAGTGCCATTATGCTTGACATTGTGCCAGGTTGGGAGAACTTGAGCTCAGCTCCAAGTGGATAAACACAGACACGGGAATCTTGGAGATCTCAGCATGTATTTATGGAAAGCAATGCAGGTGGGCTTACTTTTCAAATAAATAATACCAAAATACTTCATAATACTTGGAAGGCAGCAGAGAACAGTGTAGTAGAATGATCTGCCCATGGACTGGGTAGAGAGGAAAGTCTCAGGGGATACAAAGTGTCACTGGTGATGGGAAAGAGGGAGGCTGGAGAGAGATCAGGACATTCCTACTCTGAGGGATTAAACACAGAGCAAAACCAACAGGCAGGAAGAGAAATCTTCCCATGAGTGCAAACGCACATATTTGGTTTGAGTAGGAACTTCTCCTTAGCAATTAACTCAACCAAAAATTACTCTATGCCCCCTACCCCAACCACATCCCTGTGGAAAGGACAATCTGGTGACACTGAGATCAATCAGACATTGAGGAATCTGCTGAAATTGTACATGTTCCAATCACCACTTGCTGCTGCTGCTACCTTTAGCCTATGAACTAAGAGCCAAACACAGGAAACTGCAGGAAAAGCATTGCAGCTTTCCAAGAGGCACTTGGTCTGGCTGGTGCTTCCCTCGAAGTCCCCAGTGAAGCTGCTACTGCCTGAGGAAATGCTGAGCACTTCTGAGAGCTGCACAAGTGGAGGAGAAGTGCCTCACAAAGCTGTTAGCTCCCAACTGCTCTACAAGTTCCAAGCAAGGAAAATAAAGCAAGCAAAGGAAAAGCAAAGAAAGGGGCAGAAATGTTTGAAAGCCTTTCTAAACCATGCCAGGCTGACAGCCTGCAGCCCCTTTCATCTGCTCACAGCCCACCACAGGCCACTTCATCAGCCTCCAGCTCTTAATTACATGGAATGTTTATTTGCACATGCCAGGTTTGTAAGCCAGGAGAGGGGAAAACTCTACCCCAGAGTCACCTTATTGATGTTTATGAGTTACTTGGCACTTTGGCAGACTAGAGACAAAAAAATAAGGGCAGGACTGATTGGACTGGGAGAGCGATCTGGACTGGTGGTGTGAGCTCACAGCCTAGTGACTTCCACTGATTCTTTGGAGCTTTATCATAGAATCATGGGATGTTAAGGGGCTGGAATGGACCTTTCTACCCCAGAGTCACCTTATTGATGTTTATGAGTTACTTGGCACTTTGGCAGACTAGAGACAAAAAAATAAGGGCAGGACTGATTGGACTGGGAGAGCGATCTGGACTGGTGGTGTGAGCTCACAGCCTAGTGACTTCCACTGATTCTTTGGAGCTTTATCATAGAATCATGGGATGTTAAGGGGCTGGAATGGACCTTAGGGATAATATAATCCCAACCCCCTGCCCTGGGCAGGGACACCTCCCACCAGAACAGGTTGCTCAAGGCTTTAGCCAACCTGACCTTGAACACTGCCAGGGCTGGGGCAGCCACAACCTCCTTGGGCAGCCTGTGCCAGTGTCTCACCGCGGGAAGGTTTCCTCTTGTTCTGTCTCCATGTCTCTAGGGAACACGGAGAGGGAATTTGGGTCCCACTGGGCTCACTGGACTTCAACTTTCTTGCACATAAAGAACCTCCTGATATGAAGAAGCTCTGCCTGACCTCAGAGACACAATTTCAGACAGAACCACATGACCAGACACTGCCCCAGGACACTCCAATGGCAAACCCAAGCTGGCGTGGCTGATCCCTCTCCAGAGCTCTGTGTGCCATGAAATCCAAGCCCATGGAGTCTGCCAGTGGCACCTTGATAAACTGCAGGACCCTACAGAGATTATGAGCTCTTAGAGGCACCTCAAACACACTGAACATTTTACCTAATGCAAATACTGAGGAGAAGAATTCCATAACTCCGAGATTTGCTTTGGCACAGGGTGAGGACACTGTGGCACCGTTTGTGTGTACTCAGCAATTTTAGAATCCAAGGATTTCTCCCTGCTGCATGCTTGGAGATCTAATAAGAGCACTCAGCACAGTTCCTGGCTGGTTCAAAGCAGACAAATGAGGAAAATGAAGCCTTTTGTTTTCCCTGGGCTGTCAGTTAGCATTTAGCAGTGTGGCTCCAGTTCCCTTTTCAGGCTGCTCTGCTCCAGCCTGGCTGTGATGTGAAAAATGACACACAGTGCTGTTATTTAAGCAGGAACTCAGCCCCTAATGACCTTTTAGACACAAATATGTTGTATGCTTCAAAAGGTGAATGTGGAAGGACAGGAATGAAGGAACCTCCCTCAGAAAACTCACCCAGACCTGCAGCTCTCAGTGCACACACAGCTGTTAGAGCTCCCAATAGTTGATCAGCAGCCCCAAAGCACTTATCCACTTCAAGATTTTGCTTTCATTACTTCAGACTTAGGGAAAATATGGCATTCTTGGCTGTCCAGAATATAGAAGAGAAGGATGGCTGTAAGACAGGAATTTCAAACCCAAGGAACTGTTGTTTAAGAGCAATTCTGAAGGTTTCCTCATGCTCATCTTTACCCTAAACTGATCAGGTCCTTAAGTAAAAGCAGACACTGGGTTTTATATCTCTCTAAAACACCAAGGAGTTTTTATCTTTTCTCCATGTCCTCCTGGAGCAGAGACAGCTGGTGGGACAGAGAGGGGAGATCCAACAGGAAGAATGTATGATGCCTCATGGTGCAGCTCCTGAAAAACCCTAGGCAGGCAATTTTTCTTGGAAAAGATCAGGGGAAATGAAAAAGAAAGCTAATCCTTGAAAAATAATCTTCCAAATAAACAGAGCAGCCTATGGAGAAAGGATCAGCCCAGTGTTTGGAGGGAACACCAGAGACAGCTTGGAAATGAGCTTTTCTTTACAGTATATGACCCTGTACCTTGACTCTCTCTCTGCTAATCACTGACAGAAATGGGAACTACCACCAGAAATAAAGGTCCAGGGAGGCTGTGGCTGCCCCAACCCTGGCAGTGTTCACAGCCAGGTTGGCTAAAGCCTTGAGCAACCTGTTCTGGTGGGAGGTGTCCCTGCCCAGGGCAGGGGGTTGGCACTGGATGATCTCTAAGCTCCATTCCAACCCCTTAACCAGCTATGTATTTTAAAACCTGGTAAGGCTTTAATGCAGGATTTTAAATTCTGGGAAGGTAGCTAGTGTTTCCATCATTCCTATATTTCTGCACATTCAGAAACACAGTGAGTGATGCAAAGACTAAACCTAAAACTGGTAATTGCATGGCAGACATACAAAGGGAGGGTGAAAACCACAATAAAAACAGGTCCAAAATGTTGAGTGATAACTGCAAATGTCAAAAAGAAGATTTAGTTGAAGATGGGGGCG
>NW_008652355.1:114238-115998 GCF_000695815.1 Acanthisitta chloris
AACTTTTGTGCCAACTGCCTCATTTTGAACTTTAATCAGCAGTGACTGCTGCAAGCCCTGGGAAGTCCAAGCACTGAGGCAGCTCTAGAGATATTTACACCTTTATTCCCCAGCAAGGATGATTTATACCTCTGCTGTGTACCATTGCCCCCTTGGAGCAGTGGTGGTTTGGAAACCCTTCCCAATGAGCTGATCTGGGGGGGAATTTCCCCTCATGCTGCTTGGCCGAAGCTGAAACTTGAAAATGTTTCAAGGTATTCCATTCTGAAAAGATTTACAGGGAACATAATAGCAAATATGGTTGGAATCAGGAGCCAAAGAGGGGTTTTTTTTCCAGCCTAGAGAGAGTAAGTAGTGTGTTGTTCCTTCCATCTGGAACAGTAGTAATCTCTTCCTTAAGCCTGAGCAATCAAATTACTCTAATTTTCTGTTGTCTTGGCTTGAATAAATATTTTCAAGACAAGTTATGGTAAAAATATGCACAGGCTGAGTGTACAGTTAAATGTGCTTAACATCTGGGCTGCAGCTCAGTGTGGCAAGATGGAAAGGTATCCCAATGGAGAGGGACTGCAAGAAATCCCTCTGTTTCCAGTGGAATTAATAACCTACTAAAGAACAACTATTGTAAAAAATCCAAAGAAAAAAGAGGAGGAGATTTAAATTAAAGATATAGAAATAGAGAGGAACAGAATATGTAAAACTATATAAAGAAGTAATATATAGAACTAGAGAGAATATATATATATGTATATATAGAAAGAGGGGAGAAATTAGGGAAAATAGAATAAAAAGAGGCTGGAATTGCTATGGCAGCTGCACAGGAACGATCTCAAAGGGATAGTGGGCTGCAAGGAACAACTTTCCCCCATTTCATGGGATCCAGAGCTGTCCTGGCTGGACTGAATGGGCATCGGGAGGGGAAATGGAAAATGAAGAAAATTTTAGAGGTTTTCTGCCTCTGGAATCACCTCATAGCACTTGCCAGGCTCACTCAGCATGGGAGGAAGGGATTTGGATTGGATCATCCTGTAGTTTTCTTGGAAAAATGGAAAAATGGGACTTTCATTTCACTCCCATCGAAAACTTGTGAAAGGCACATGGTGGGATTTTGGGGTGTCCTGTGCAGGCCAAGAGTTGATAATAATCCCTGTGGCTCCTTCCAGCTCTGAATACTCTGTGATTCTGTTAAATATTGACTGAGAAAAGAGGCAATTATTATCAGTAATCCTTATTATATTATAATTAATTCTGGCCGAAAGCAGCAGCGAAGTGCTCCCACTTTTCCATAGAGATGGGAAGGCACACCCTGCAAGGCTCCTGCCTGGGGAATGACCTGAGCACCTCCAGGCATAGTGGGTGAGGGTAAAACTGTGTCAAATATGGGATCAAAG
This sequence comes from Acanthisitta chloris, assembly GCF_000695815.1. Classification (NCBI taxonomy): domain Eukaryota; kingdom Metazoa; phylum Chordata; class Aves; order Passeriformes; family Acanthisittidae; genus Acanthisitta; species Acanthisitta chloris. The sequence goes on from NW_008652355.1 coordinate 115,630, forward strand.
TCCCATGTGCTTCTCATTTTTCCACCATGCATCAGTGAGGGGTTGACAAGCAGTTTTTAAACTGTAACAGTGCTTCCAGGTCATCTCCAAGAGAAGTTCTTTCTCATTTCCAAGGCACCACTTAGATTCCAGGAAGGATCACAATGAAGGCACTTAACTCTTTTCCACTTAGGCAGTTTTCCTTCCCATTCCTTTCCCCTCCAATATCAGGACGTGGAGAGTAGATCTGGGATGAACATCTGGTTCAAATAATTATGTCCTGTCATTCTGCATTTGAAGAAAGAAAGACTTGGGATGGTTTTCCCGTCATGGGCAATGCCTGGTGGGGTGGGAAGCTCTGGGTTTGGACATGGTAGGGATTTATTCCTG
>NW_008652355.1:116010-127912 GCF_000695815.1 Acanthisitta chloris
AGTTCCTGTTCTTCCTTCATCTTAAAGTCTTTAAACTGATTCAAAACGATGACATTTTGAAAGCTGATGTTCTCCAAGTTTGCAGTCCCACTGGAATGTCAAGCTCCTTCCTATAAACATAGGGAAAAGCACCTTCTGGATCAGCATTTCAGCACATCAGGACACCCAAAGTAACCCAGCAGCAGTGATCCTTCTTCTTCATCCTTGCTGATCCATGTTCCTGGTGTCTCCAAGCCCAGTGGGGATGGAGGGAGAGGAGGGGAGGAGGAAACCCAAGAGCTGCACAGCTTTCTGTGCTCTGAAGAGACAATTATGTCTGCTGAGATGGAGCATGATTGATGCCGAAAATGCTTGTGCTCTAATAAATTAATCTCACAGCAAACTGGAATTACAGGATTTATGGGAATGCTCTACAGTCCTTTTGGTAAACAGATCTGAAGTAGAGCTGATGTGGGAGGATAAGGAATACAGGAGTTTGGGTTGCTTCCAGCTAAGGAGATTAATGTAAAGATTTAAGAAAGCATAGGAAAGGGGGAAAAATCTATCTGAAACTTAATATTGGGTTGCCTCAGTGCTGGAGGATTATCCAGATATAGGCAAATTGCTGCTCTTTGTGGGTTTGAGGACATCAGAAATCATGGAACTGCTTCCAGTAGTGCTCTTGGGGATAAGTATGGGAGATGGGAAGTGCTGGAGAAGCTCATGGTTATTGTTCAGACAAGGACAGTTCTCTGCCATGGAGTGTCCTCACTCCTGCAGGCCCATAGTCCATAACTCATCCTGAGGGCTACCAGGCAGGGTTTGGTGACCATCTAAAGTGCTCCATGTCACACAGAAATGTCATCTTCCTACAGCATCACTGAGAGTAAGAGCATAGAATCACAGAACCACAGACTGGTTTGGGTTGGGAGAGACCTTAAAACTCATCTCATTCCACGGGCAGGGACACCTTCCACTAGCCCAAGTTGCTCCAAGCCCCATCCAACCTGGCCTGGAACACTTGCAGGGATGGAAGAACTTCTGGAGGTGTGAGTTTTGAAGAACAATATCAGCCCTACCCTAATCTCATGTATTCCCTGAAGTACAGATGAGAAGGAAGATCTTCTACCATGAAGGAGAAAAGACTTCTCCTTTCCCTCCTCCAGCTGGAAGACACCATCATGAAGAACCTTCCCAGGGCCTTTCATCAGTCACCCAAGTCCCTTTTCACGCCCTTTCTCCCCAAAGCACTCCCTGGGCCACTCACATCAATAGAACACATTTTGCTCTGGAAGGAGCAACCCACAGTAGTTTAAACATATCCACCCTTATAATTCCTTGGAAATACTCTGCAGGGTCAAAGGTTGAGAGTCAGCTCTTTGAAGAGTCCCATCTTGCTGAGCTTTTAAAGGAATCTTAACAGGAATGTTAATGAGGTGGAGTCGTGCATGAAACACACTCAATGTGCCATGGACAAGGTAAAACTTTAACAAAGAAGCCTCAAATCCAGCTTTCCTGAAGGTATTCCAGAGCCCAGGTCAGCAAAGTGCTTAAGGACATGAGCAACTTCAATAAGACTTAAGTTTGTGCTTAAATACTCTACTGTAAAAAGGCCTCAACGTCTGTATCACAAAGGGACTAGAAGCAGAAAAACCCAGCCCAGAATTCCAAGGATACTGTGTGATCCTGAGTCCCTGAGCTCTAAAGGAAGAGTTATTTGGAATATTATCCATATTGATCTGGTTTATGAGCATCTCCCAGTGTGTTTGTTACGGAAATGTACCACGTTAACTGAAAATGTTCATTTACAGTCCTCCCTATCTGATTGAAGTGTACTGCTCATCCATTAACATAACTGATTGGATAATTGGGATATCATTGATGGAAAATTGGGATAATAGTGGAAGGTGTCCCTACCCACGACAAGGGGTTGGAACCAGATAATCTTTAAGGTCCTTCCAACCCAAACCATTCAAAGATTCTACAATCCTTGGTGAGAAGAGGCAAAATCCTGCATCAGCCCTTGGAACCACATTGCAATTGTAGTGATTATTCCCTCAGGAATAAAAGACATAATTGATTCTGATATCATTAGACTCTGACATATCGCAATAGCACATTAATACTTCCTGGTTTTACCCCCACACCAAGTTTTGCTGAATCCCATGAGTGAATCCATGGGTGTTGCTCCAAAGTGTTCATGGACCTTCTCTGCTGAGACACAAATGCTGAACACAAATTAATTATCCCTTCCAAAATGTTCCATATTTATAAAAGTGAGTTATTTCCAGCTTTTTGTTTATGCTAAAAATTATTGATTCTAGAACAACTTCAGACAGTTTGTCCCAAAAAGTTCCTGTTTAAATTCCTTTTCCATTAACTGAGCACTTTGTCTTTTTTTTGGAGAAGAAATCCATGTGTATCTAAGGAAAGGTTTTTACTGTGTAATTAATATATCACCACCCTGAAAAGGCTCAAAGCTTCCTTAGTGTGCATCAGTCAAAGCAGACAAAACATCCTGTAGTTATTTTTCCAGAGGATGGTTGGAAATTCCCACTGCAGTCAATCCCAGATGCCAGTGCAGTGGTGCTGATCCTCCTTTTCAAGTGAAGCCAATGTGGAAACTTGGAAAACCTTTGGTCAGACAGCCCTTGCCATCTGCTCTCTTCCCAAGCTTTGAACACAGGGATTATCAGGATGTGTCCAGGGAATGAATTAAATGATGGCACTAGGAAAAGCAGCTAAAAAATAACTTGGAAAATTGAAGGGAAACAGCCACATATGGAGAGATGTGTTAAAACAGATGATTTCACAGGGAATGCCTTGGTATGGGCTGTGCTTGGCTTGAGGCTGGGAATAACATTCCCACTTTTATTTCAGACCTTTTGGTTGTAAATGCTGCTAGTTGGTTCCCTGTGAACACCAGGTGAACATGGAAAACTGGGACTCCCTCCTAGGTGCCAGAGAAGGAGCACAGAGCAAGGTAGCATTGATGCAGAACGTTTCTTGGACTATAAAGAGGTTCCCAATGAAACCACAGCTCCTAAAGTCCGAAAAGTGGGAAAGGCTTGATGTAGGCCCCCTGACAACGTTCCTTTGGCTCATCCTTGGCAGATGGAAGTTGCCTGCCTCTGGAATATGAGGTGTCACTCATTATGGACACCAGGTCTGTATCCACATTGGAAAAGGAATGTTAGATTCCTGCTTCTACGAGCCGAGGAACACACAGGGACGAACACAAAGGATTATAACAATGTCAGATGTTCATACCACTGCGGCCTCACTTCCCAACCATCCAAGTTCCTCCACTACACCACTCAGTAATTCTCCACAGATCATTTATTCCATGATTCCTGCAATTCAGTCACTTTTCCCCCTCATATCACTTCTTCACAATGATAAACTGAATGATAAATTCCCAGGCTCATCAATTTCCCAATATGATTCCATCAGTTCTCCTCCTGCCGCCCCAGCAAACAGCCAGTGAAGCCCTTGGAATTGCACCTCTCCAGTTTCTAATTAGAACTGTTTTAATTGCTGTCTCTCATGGGGAGAAAGATAACTTATCTCTCTGCAAACTAAACAAATCCAACTGGAAAGAATTAATTCCTAATTAAATCATTCTCTCCAAGAAAGCTCCAAGCAAGATTGATGATATACAGGAGAGATAAGAGGATTAAAAATATAATTTTAAAATTGTCTTAAGGGGGAAAGTTTACACCCACAGGAGTTAAACGAGATCCATGAGAATTAGCTCAGCTCAGGCTCAATTCAACAAAAATATTAGCAAAATAAAGCTATAAATAGAAAATGAATAGGCAAATCCTCCAAACCCATAGCATGTGCCAAAAGAAAGGCTTAAGAAGGGAGAAATATTAAAGAATTAGAGAATTTAGAGGATATTTAAAGAAATTCAGAAGGTTTTAAAGCAGAGGTTAAATATTGGACAATTAGGTTTGTGTGGAATTATTTTCAAGCTTTGTGGAAGAGTATTAAACTGCAGATTAAACTCAGCTATACCAGGTTGAAAAGATGAAGACAATCTAAACGCCCAGGAATTGAAGGAACCTGGGATGTATGGAGGAATCCACATGCCAGTCCCTGCCAAATTGGGATGCGTGAGTTGGTGCTAATAAAGGCCTGACTTGGGCTTTCATCAAAACCTTGAAACATATCCAAGCTGTGCACAACACTAAAGAAATGTGGGTCAGTACTCTGGTCTCTTCTTCCCCTTATCTCTCAGCACAACTTGATTTCAGGCAATAATCTTTGGGATGGAAACTCCAATCCCAGAACATGTCAAAGGCTCCTATTCTGGCATTCCAGCCCGGCTGGAAACAGCAATTACTGTCCTCCAGCAGATGAAAAAGAGCTTAATCCTCAAAGATTCACAAGCCAAATTCCAGCCCAAAAGCATTTGATATGCTTGGATAGGCTTCCCATAAGCAGTTGAACTTTGTTGGCATGAACTCCCTCTCTGAGTCTTTCAAGTTTGCCCCATGGATTGCTGCTGTGCATCCACACTGGGGCACAGGCACAGACCATTGCTCATGGCCTGGCACTGCCTCTGCAGCAGCTGGCAGGTGTGTCTACGGAGAGTGAAAGAGCATCTCCAGAACTCCAAGGGCATCAAGAGCCCTTACCCAGGCAGGTGGTAGAGTCACCATCCCTGGAAGTGTTGAAGAGGTGTCTGGATCTGGTGCTGGAGGATATGGTTTAGGGTTTAGGAGTTACAGCAGTGACAGGTTCATGGTCGGACTTGATGATCTTAGAGGTTTCCTCCAACCTTGATGAGTCTATGCCAACTTCTACTGAAATGGATGAGGTCCAGCACCTCCCAGCAGAGTGTCCTGCACCACTAAAAGAGGAAAGGTTTAGATTAGATGTTTGGAGGAAATTCTTCCCTGTGAGGGTGGTGAGACACTACACTGCCAGAGAAGCTGAAGGTAGAAGGTGTCCCTGCCCATGGCAGGGGGTGGAACAAGATGAGCTTCAAGGTCCTTCCAACCCAACCCATTCCATGATTCTATGGTTACCATGCCAGCCCTCCCCATTGTACCACCCAGCCTTGACCAGGGATGACCCTGTTTGCTCCTGGCACTGTAACCTAATTAAATGAAACATGGAAACTCTGCTTCAAAAGAACCACAGACCTGAGTACTGGATCCAATCCAACATGAGGCAACAAGAACCAAAGGCTTCTTAACCATTGACTGCAATGAATGATTTGAGTAAGAGACAAAATGGGTTGCAACTGTTGACCTGGCACATTTGACATCCCTCCCTTCTTTCCTCCAAGTCACTAAACCACAAGAGACCTGTGATTCAAGAGGCAACTTATCCCTAAAACCACACGAGGAATCTTCTCCTTCTTCCAAAAAACAGTGTCAGAAACAAATCAAATTACAAGAACACAAACAGAGGGGGACACACTGCATTGACTTGCTCAGAGCTGTCAAATTTTTCTTGTACAAATCTGATGTGTGACACATCTCCCAACAGTGCCAGCTGCTCGTTCACAAGGTGTTTAAAGGATTGTGACATGGGTTTAAGTGGTTACCTGTCTCCACACTGCAATATTGTTGGCACACACAAGGCAGATGGTCCCTCTGTGCCTCCAGCTTGGCTGCCACCAGTGCCCTTCACTGTTTGATATCTTTTGGGCTTTTTTTAAAGCCCCTTGGTGCCTGGTGTGACTCCAAGAGAGCTAGGAGATGAATTACACCCTATTAAATCACGCTGAAGTGCTCAGGCACTGCTGCACAGACTAATAGTAGCCTGAAGATCCCAGTGTTTTGGTGGGAATGCTTCAAACCTGAAGTCTGTTTTCCTTGGCTGAAGCACCACCATTAGATGCAGTTGCTCCTGAATCTTAAGAACTGGGTTATGACTGTTTCCATGGAGGTCAGAAAGGAAATGACTGTTCCAGGAATGCTTAGATAGCATCCACAGCAACACAAAAGCCTAAGTTAGAGAGCTGCACTCTGGCCAGGCTGATGGTGTGATGATTAACAAGTTGTGCTACCATCAGGGTCCTGAGCTGGAAATGCTGCTGGGAATGCCCTTTCCTAAGCCCAACAATGAGTTCCAGGGATTGATCCAGCATTCTCCAGGCCATACATTTTCCTGCGTGTCCAATTATTGGTCACAACTCTTCATATTGTTTCCCTACCAACTGCCAGACACCAGACAGATCAAACAATGAAGTCCTCCCTCCTATTTGTTTTAGTTTAAGGAAAGTGCCTCTGCTTCCGACTTCCTTGGGAATGGTGATTGGAAATTTATTAGCTTCACTTGCTATGAGGAAGCTGTTAAAGGCATCAGGAAGCAGCCAGATAAGCAAGGCCATAAAATACTTGGGAAATTAATGAATGAAAGATGGGCTGAAGCCACAAAGTGGAGGTCTGGTTCTGCTGTTTGAACTTGGACAGAGTTCACAGATGCTCCCAGGCAGAGCTTTCGTTCCAGGGAATAAAGCACCAGCGCTCAAGTTTAGAGCAGAATCAAACCTTTTCCAAAGCTCAGAGTCAGCCCAAATCCTTGGGTTTTGTTCTGACACATTGCTAAAATGATTCAGAAATCCTGGGAGCTGGAAACTGCTCCAGCTGCTTTTTGTCAAGCATTTCCTGAGCCAGTATCACTCTTGCCACTACCACCAGAAAGTGCTGCTTGAGGGACCACACTGGGAAAGAATGAGATTCATCCCTGCTTGAAAGAATTCACGATCTGAAATGGTAAAACACAGGAAGGAAAAAGGATGGAGCAGAGCTCCTGCAAAATATTGAAGTATAAATTGAAAGAGGGAAATTTCAGACTAGATATTAGGCCGAAGTTTTCCTTGTGAGGGTGGTGAGACACTGGCACAGGTTGCCCAGGGAGGCTGTGGCTGCCCCAACCCTGGCAGTGTTCACAGCCAGGTTGGATAAAGCCTTGAGCAACTTGGTGTGGTGGGAGGTGTCCCTGCCCAGGGCAGGGGGTTGGGGCTGGATCATCTCTAAGCTCCATCCCAACCCCTTAAGGTACTATGAGACCATGATACCTAAAAGCACTTCCCGTCCAATAGTCCTCCTGCCATGAGCTTTCTGAGAACACAGAGAAAGGCCAAACACTCACCTTCCTCAACAACAGGAGAATTTGTAGTCTCACCCAAGTTCTGCTGAAATCAGAGAATTCTCTACTGATTTCATGGTATCATCATAAGTTTGGGTTGAAGGGATCTTAAAGCTCATGCAGTCCCACTCCCTGCCATGGGCAGGAACACCTTCCATTAGCCCAGGTTGCTCCAAGCCCTGTCCAGCCTGGCACGGAACACTTCTAGGGCTGGAGATTCCACAGTCTCTCTGGGGGAGTTTAAATGGAGTCCTTCAAATTTAAATCCATACTTTGCGTGCTTGTGTCTCTACCAACATCTTTCGTTTGAATAGCACAAGACCAGTAACATCTGCTCTGACTCACTATTCCCTCTTGTACAGTTCCTCTGTCTCCAAATTTTACTGGCTGACTGGGAAAAGATCCACCCCAGAATCTCCCAGTTTCCCCGCAGCACAGCCCATAGTATCAGTACATAAGGTCCTGGACCACCCACAGCCCCAAATGGCAACTAAAGCAGTTTCTTACATGGCAAACATAATGCTAGAAAACTATTTGATGTATTTTTAGCCTCTTTTAATGCACTTTAGCAGCTGGAAAGAAGGCTGGAAGCCAGAACTGTGGGCCAACAGCCAAAAGCCATTGAAGGCATAGGACTTTTCCATGGACCTTGAATCAGGATCTCTCCATCTCTGCCCCCAAAGCACAACTCAGAGCTCTTCAACTAACTGTTTTTTGGGATTATATCCATAGTTTCCTTCATATTTCCTTCAGATTTAAAGACTTACACACAACAAACATTCTAGGAAATGAAGATTTATGAGAGGAAATAAACCCTATATAATAATAAATCTTATCTTTAAATGTGCATAGCAGAGGATGGAGATGAGAAGAATTATTTTCACACTTTGTAGTGCTCAGAGCTATAATTTTATTTATAGGATCTGTTTTAACTGGAATTGTCCAAGACAGGGAACAGGACAGCTCAGCTCCAACTTCAGATGACAGGGTTTGAAACTATTATACGCAGCTTCTTTGAGTAAAATTAAAGACCAGACTCCAATTTGACCTTCTGTACTCTCTTAGCTTAATTACAGAGATAAAGGACTTTTCATTCAATCACCAATCTTTGGGATACAAACCTGGGAAAGGATTTTAGAGGTAAAATAATTCACATTAAACTAAAAATCACATTTTTAATTACCCCTGTGGGTTGAGCTGAAATATGAGAGTCATACTGCTCTGCCTGTCCTGCTTATCTCCCACTTAATGGCAATACAAGGAACAAGGGCCTGGAGGGACAGGACAATAGGGAATGGATTCCCACTGTCCAAGGGCAGGGATAGATGGGAGATTGGGAAGGAATTCTTTCCTGGGCCTGAGGCACTGGCACTGGTTGCCCAGAGCAGCTGTGGCTGCTCCATCCCTGGGAGTGTTCCAGGGCAGGTTGGATGGGGCTTGGAGCAACCTGGGCTAGTGGAAGGTGCCCTGCCCATGGGATGAAATGAGCTTAAAGGTCCCTCCAACCCAAACCATCCTATGACTCCATTATAGCACTGAAAGTATATTATGGGCTGTCTGTAATTATTCAGACTTGTATGCCGAGAGGACATATTAGTGCAATGCATCCTTAGGAATACCACTAGCAGAGATTCACTGTATGGTAAGGGGTTGGGATGGAGCATAAAGGTCACCCACCAGAACAGGCTGCTCAAGGCTTTATCCAGCCTGGCTTTGAACAGTGCCAGGGTTGGGGCATCATAATATCTGCTCATTATCCTGAGTGCTTCCCAGAACTGCAATTGCACAGCCCAAGCAGAGTCTCAGGGTTAACCCAAGCCATGTACCAAACTTCCAGAAATAGTGGTATCATCATTTTTTAACAGCCAAGAATCACTAGGATTCCCGAGGCCATTCATTCCCACCCTAAAAGAAATTTCCAGGCTGTCTACAGCAGTGGTACAATAATTCATACTTAGGGAAAAAATCTCCTTAAGTAAGGAGATGCTTAATTTTCCATCTGAAAAAAAACCCCTGCTGTGAGACCTGAATCAAGTGGCCAAATATTTCAGCAAACGCTGTTAGAAGAAACCACCTCCTTCAGCTAATTCTGTTACGTGGATGAAGCTATTCTAACCCTCCAACAATAAGATTTTGGCAGCACAGAATCTGGAAATAACTGTCCATTCTTCTGACAGCTTTCTTCCTGGCTTTTTTTCCTGAAATCCCATGAATGAAGGATTACCAGGATTTATGTAGCTATTTAATACCTTCAGGAAAGCAAGAGCACATAGTACAGGAGGAGAAACAACAGGTATGGAATGGATCTATCATCATTGAAGTTCAACTTGCAAATAAATTTGTCCTGACATTGACTGATAAATATTGAGACTATTTCTACTTGTTTCCTGGATTGTGAAAACTATCCTGCAGCTGCTTCCTCTGGCTGCTGCAAAGTGTTGGGTTTTAGGGACATGAATACACAGCTGAGGGAGTCAAGACAATGAGAAGGACAAGTCAGAGCAATTGATATCAATTCATTCCTTTTGCATCAAGAGCCATTTTGATTGGCTTTTAAGCCCGGATTAAATGCCACTTGCCTTGAGGTTGTTCATACTACACTGAAATGATACAGCTTGTACATTTTGAAAAATATTTTAGTATCATTTTAAAAGTTAATTCTTCAAATATCTTGTAGAGTCAACCAGAACTGAACAAATTAAGGTGTTTCACACTAAGGCTCCAGGACTGGATCCACACAGCATTATTTCACAGATCACAGAATCATTAAGGTTGGAGAAGATCTCCAAGGTCATCAAGTCCAACCTGTGACCCATCACCACCTTGTCAGCTAGACCAGAGCAGTGCGTGCCACATCCAGTCATTCCTTGGACACCTCCAGGTATGGTGACTCCACGCCCTCCCTGGGCAGCACATTCCAATGCCTGACAGCCTTTTCCATGGGGAATTTTCCCAATGTCCAACCTAAACCTCCCCTGCTGCAACCTGAGGCTGTTTCCTCTTGCCCTGTCCCTAGTTCCCTGGGAGCAGAGCCTGACCCCACCAGCTGCACCTCCTGGCAGGGAGTTGGAGAGTGCAGAACATTCCCTGAGTCTCCTTTTCTCCAGGCTGAGCTCCCTCAGGCACTCCTCGTGCTCCAGCCCCTTCCCCAGCTCCATTCCCTTCCCTTGACATGCTCAATGTCCTTCTTATGAATTGTTCCCAGGACTGGAGGTTCCTCAGCAGTCCCAAGAAGAGTCTCAAACACTGAATGCTCCTTCAGCACCTGATTTAATTCCCCTTTTATTCAGGCTAATGGGTCATAACACACATCCAAAGGAGGTGAGTACTTTCCCTTCTCCTCTCTGCCCACCACAAACACCTCAGGACATGACAATCCAACTCTGTCACCACTTTTCTTGCCTCCTGTGCCTTATCAATATGAGAAGGGGGTTAAGCAGCTTCAAGCTTTGTTGCATTCCCTGGCAGCCGGAATTAGGAAGCCTCTGTGACCCAGAGGGCAGGAGCCTGAGGGAACAGTGGGGTCAGTGTGACCAGCAGCAGCTCAGCGCCATCACAGCCCCACTGATAACAAGGCTGGTTTTGTCAGCATCAGCATAGCAAAGCTTAAGGGAAGGATTTCTGAGGCAGTGAAATGAAATAGCTCTGCAGACACTGATGGGGAGCTCCTTCCATGCATGAAGGGAGAGGCAGGAGGAAACACAAAGTCATTTGTTTGAAGGTTTAATGAGGAGATGCTGAAGGCTGAGCCAGCAAGAGGCAGGGCCTGCCTTCCTCAGCCAGAGGAGAAGTGATAGAGAACAGAGCAGGCTGGGGGGAGCTGAAGGGAAGCAGCTTGCTTGGATAGGACAGAGGAAAAAGAGACAATTGAAAGCACAGGGAAAAAATGAAGCTAAAGAATGTATTTTTACTACACTGCAGCATATGAGCCCCATTTAACCCCTTCTGGGCTGGGTGTGTGTTCCCCTAAGAGCATAAGTCAATTCCCGTTCACTAATATAAATGGGTAGATAAAGGAGAGAAATCCTCCATGTCCAGAAGTGAGCTCAGCCCTCACACCAACCACTCAGCATTTTGAAATGTTCCAGATGGGAAAAGGTCTTTTCTTTGGAGCTTGCAGTGGATGCCCCAAGGCATAAAGCCCCAGAAAACCAGGCTTCCCTGGCTCTCAGTTCTATTTCACTCTACTCATGCTGCACAATCCCAAGGGGAAAGAAATAGTTTAACCTGGTCAGAAACTGCAAGGAACAGTGGTGTGGCAATTCGCTGGCTCCAGCTGAAACCCAGCAAGTGATTGGGAATGCTGGCTCCAAAGGAGGCCACATAGCACTTGTGTCCTTATCATTGCTGCCTGCTGGTGGCAAGGATGATTCCTGGGGAGAGGGAGCACAGCAGGAGCTGGGGGGGCTTGGCTTGCACAGAGCCTGCCTGTTCCTCCAAATGCCATCAGTTCCAAGGTTTTCTGTCAGCCTGTGCAGATCAGGGGCAAGCACTAACTTCCATGTGACAATTCAGTTATTTATAGGCTTTTTACTGTAATAGATGTTTATACACTTGTCCTGGCCAACAGTAAAGGCTGAAATGATGGAAAACGTACCTGTGAGTGTCCTCTGTGCATGGAAATGATAGATTCATAGAGTCACAGATTGTTAAGGAGTTGGATTGGACCTTAGAGACCATTCAGCCCCAACCCCCTGCCCTGAGCAGGGACACCTCCCACCAGAGCAGGTTGCTCAAGGCTTTAACCAACCTGGCTTTGAACACTGCCAGGGCTGGGGCAGCCACAGCCTCCCTGGGCAAAGATCAGACACTG